>NC_079216.1:50632366-50684436 GCF_029633865.1 Lampris incognitus | reverse complement strand
TCCACACAGAGACGACCCCCAAGGTTGGACTACCCCGGGGCTCGAACCCAGGACCTTCTTCCTGTGTGGCGACCGCGCTAACCACCGTGCTGCACACACACACACACGAAAAACAAAAAACAGTCTCTCCATCTTTCACTCCCTCCCTCTCGTCTTCGTGTGTCTGGACTCACTCTTTCTCCATGCCAGATTTCTTGCCCTTCCTTGTTAATTTTTACACTCCAGAGCCTGATGCACGCCCTCCCCCATCCCTTCATCCCTCTATCTTCCGATACGGTCCAAAACACTAAACTTGCCCATCGCTGCATCCACTCATTAAAATGAAACGATAGCATTGAGGCTAGAAACCTTTACAAGAGTTACTGTTTACCTTCACGATCAGCCACTGCCTCCTCTGCAGACGTCCAACAAATGTGTGAAAATTACACGATGTTGGTGCCAACCTACTCTGGAGGAGCGAGAACGGTACCCCGGCTCACTTGATGTCACAGTACTGCAGGGATGTTTTTTACTTCTTCTCTGTGTAAGTAATCAATAATTAAAAAAAAGAGCAACAAAAAGAAAAAAAAATCAGCGTCTATCTCATCTACAATATCTTCTCTCCTCCCCCACCCTCCCCCCCTCTCGCTCACGCAGTAAAGAGAAAGTGGATAACCCATTTCTTCTTCCACGACGAGCGGTCGATAACCACTCTTTTGACAGTTCCTGCAGACGCCTATCTGTCACCGTTTTTTCTTTTTATTCCCTTTATTCTCAAATCGTCGAGATCCTAATGCACTGGGATGTGCGGATGTGTCGCATGAAAGGGCTCAAAAATTCCGAGGGAGGGCAAGTGGTGAGAGGCAAAAGAGATGCGGCGGGGTTAAAGGGCAGGGGGACGATTGCGGCTTATTTTCGTGTCGTGTGTCTCCTGACAAGGCAGAGACGAGACCGGGAGGAATGTGGCATGCACGGCCACCCGCAACCAACCGGCTCTTTTTGCACTGTCCCCATAACAACCGGGCGATGTTGGAACTTCCTATAGCTCACCCGAGAGGTTATTATCACGTGGGCCAGTTGTTAACATAGGTTAAAATGTGCCACTGATAAACAACTCATCATATGGGCCATACTGCTTGGTGAGTGGGATGAGAGAGAGAGGCCTCTGAAAACAGAAGTCCACCCCGGCCACAATGTCTAAGAACCAGTGGTGACGACGAAGCACATAAGCAGCTTCAGAAACAGTAACCGATTACATGTAATCCATTACAGCTGCTGAATTATGTTTGGTGGCTGTACATTCATTATGGATCTAAGAGAAATGTAAGAACAAAAGGAAAGAGGACAAATATACCAAAAGTAACTGAAAGAGGTACGAGTCGACATTCATAGTTGCAGCTTTAGCCACACCGTCGATAACGTTTAACTGCAGTATAGTGAGAAAGCTATCTTCACCATCTAGGCTTTGAGGTGACTGTTATTTTTTTATTTTACTTTTTTTTTTTATAGTTTTTTTGGGGGGGGGCTTTAAAAACAATACAGACCTTTGGTGTGTTAGGTGTAGGGGCATCAGATACAAGACTTCATGATTATTTTTTTTAAAAACAAGTCTTTATTATGTGTTGCAAACGTGCACGGTAAAAAGGGCAACCCTTAAGTTATGTTTAAGCAATAACTAGCACTCACATCTGCCTTGAGCCTTCTGTAAATTACAGAAAATTAAATTAGTTTGATTGGATTCACTTTCCAAAACGAGTTGGGGATGGGTATAAATTCATACACTCCTTGCTTACATCTTAGTCTTGAGATACTGTTGGATGAGGTATAGGTATACCTCGCCCCCATGCAGCCACCAATACCCTTTGAGCACAAGCAGGCTTGCTGTATGAATTAAACTGCAGCGTCACACTCTCAGGATGTCCTGCCTCGAATACCAAGCAGCTGTCAGACTCGAACATAAAATGTAAATCCCATAACACAAATTGAACTGTACAGAGTTATGTTTCTGTGTTTAAACTTAAGTTGGGCCTTCAAATGGGAAATTTAATATCATCTCTTCTGCAGGACAAATCTGGTCATCTCGTGACAGTCTAATAAACTCAAACTGCTTTTGGCCTTCTTTCCCGACATCTCAGCATGTGTTCTCTCTGTCAAAGCAGCAATGACTGAATCAACCCTGCCTTGAATAATAGGAATTTCACCTGACATATTATTCCTGAGTAAATACAGGGATCTGAGGTTGCTGGGATTAAGGTGTTCTGAAGAGAACAGAGAGAGAGAGAGAGAGAGAGAGAGAGAGAGCAAGAGAGACAGAAAGGCAGAAAGAGACAGGCAGAGACACTGAATTCGGCCCAAAATGATCTCCTCAACAAGCTACAAATTCTAGAATCAATCACCCAATCAATTAAAATGTCACTTAGATGAGTGATGAAGCCTTTCTTCCAATAAACATTGTGTCCAGATGAACTGATTCAACTTCTGGGATCTAGAATCAATCATTAAAGACAATCAGAACCCTTTAGACTATCAAATTACTGAAGAGGAGCTACTGGCTAAGATCCAAGCCTTACAGCCAAGGAAGGCCAGTGGTCCTGATGGTATTTTAAATGAAATGCCTATGTTTAGGAACCATAAGTTCAACATTGCTACATTAAAATTATTCAACCTCATTCTGAACATTGGACACTCCTCTGACATCTGGAGCAAAGGAATTATCACACCAATCTTTAAAAATGGAAATAAATTTGACCCAAACAATTAATGAGGCATACGTGTCAGCAGCAACCTGGGGAAGTTAATCTGCAGCATCCTAAGCAGCCGACTGCAAGACTTCCTCAGTGAACATAATGTCCTTAGCAGGAGTCAGACTGGATTTACACCACAACATCGAACTAGAGACCATATCTATACCCTCCACAAACTCATTAATAAACATGTCGGCCAAAACAAGAACAAAATTCTCTCTTGTTTTGTAGATTTCAAAAAAACATTTGACTCAATTTGGCATAATGGTCTGTTCCTGAAATTAATTGAAAAGGGGGGGGGTCTATGATAGTTAAAACAATGTATACGAATAATAAATGTACTGTGAAAGTTGGCAATATGGAAACAGATTTTTTCCCCCAAAGTAGAGGGGTGAAACAAGGCTGCAGTCTCAGCCCCACCCTGTTTAACATTTATACTGATGAATTGCAAAATCATTAGGAAGACCAAATATTCCTTGTCTCGCCATCACTGACACAGAAATGACATGTGTGCTTTTTGCAGGTGATCTAATATCCCTAGTTCCATCTAAAGAGGCTTTACAACAGCAACTGGGTCATCTGCAAAACTTCTGTCAGACTTGGGCCCTCACAGTTAATCTGGAAAGGACTAGAATTATGGTCTTCCAGAAATGACCCAGGTGTCAGGGAAACCTAAATAGGCTCTTACTTGGCTCTACTAACATAAAACACAAACACAGCTACACATATTTGGGACTAAAAATTACCTCTACGGGAAATTTCAATCTGGCCATTAATGATCTCAGAGGCAAGGGAAGAAGGGTTTTCTATACTATAAAAAAAGTCTTCAAACATAAATATATCTGTTAGAATATGGTTCAAAAAATTCAAATCTACAATTAAACCAATTTTACTGTATGGTAGCGAAGTGTGGGGTCCTCTTGTAAATAAAGACTTTGAAAAATGGGACAAACATCAAATCGGAACATCAAATCGAAACCCTGCACACTAAGATTTGCAAGAGCATTCTCAAGAGTCCACAGGAACACCCCCAACAATGGATGCCAAGCTGAATTACGCTAATTTCCCCCTTTAATTAGGATACAAAAAGAGCAATAAAATTCTCAAACACCTAAAAGCAAGTGACCCCAACTCCACCATTACAAAGCTCTCCATTACCAAGAGGAGAACCAAGAGAGGAGTCCCCTCAGCCAGCTGGTCCTGAGACTCAGCTCAGCCAACAGCACGACATCAGGACAGACCTCACACAACACGGCCCAGCCAAATAATAGCTAAAGAAAAAGAAATCTGCATTAACTGTTGGACATCTATAACAAAAACTCTAAACAAACTTCAATGCCAACCAACAACTAGTTTCATATTTGCATATAAAACTGGTGGTTAGTTTCGGTCGTTGGGCAACTGTATTGTGCTGTATTGTTTAGAAGGGGTGGGGATACCTGCAGTCAGTTTAGACTGAAGAGGTCACTTAGTTGAGTGATGAAACGTATCTGTCAATAAACACATCCAGATGAACTGATTCACCCTTCTTTGATTTTCTTACCTGGATTACTGAGCATGCATCGAGACCGCTTCAATGTAGCACATATAAAGACATCAGAACAAAGCTCTTTACAAAAATTAAATGAAAACTCCCAAGATTTTGATACACTCTCTGACTAGACTCAAATGCAACATCTACTTGGAGAAAATAGTGCCAGCAACACAGAAGTAGCAAGATACATATGTCAGTGCATGTCCCAGTCTGACAGACAAGCAGCACAGCAGCAGCATAACAGCTGTAATTAGTGTGCTCACGCCTCACACTCTGCCTCTTCATTTACTTCTCTACTTGGCGTATTTTTTACATTTGACACTTGATTCTTACGATTTTGTGTTAATATTGTTGTTGTTCATAGTTTCTTTATTGATCCTAAGCAAACATTAATTACTTCTATATACAGTAGACCTATGATGCACGCACACACGTACACAAAAAACAGACACTTGTGAACAAACACACACGTTCACTGTTTTCTGCCATTCTCTTGTTCTCTTTTATCGGTTTACTTTACCCACCTAATGAATTGCAATTTTCCTCCAATTTCGATGCTTCGGCAATATTGTTCATCTGACATTTACGCCAATAAAGCATACTGAAACTGAAAACTGAAATTAAAATCTTGACAGAGAGAGCGAGAGAGGGTCTGAGTGTGTGAATGAATGAGTATGTATACATGTCTGAGCTTGAGGAAGCTGTGTGCGTGTGTAGGGGGTGAGAGAGAGAAACAACAGGTTGGCTGAGAACACAACATGCAGAAGTGCTTGTAGCAGACATGGCCTGGCAGGCTATAGGGGCAGCCAGGTGCCTTTCCAAGGCCACTTGAACAACTGAGTCATACTGATTCCGCCATTGTATACCAGCACGCTTGAATGCTAATTTTGTTTAATCACAGCAAAACAGTCACATGGACGTTCTGTTCTTCCGAAACACAAAAAGTGAAACAGTTCAAACGGAGAAACAAATCATTACATTTCCCAAAACCTACCAAATGTGTTTTTGTGGACATTGGAGAGGAGACGATAAGCCTTATTGACTAGCCCGGCTTCTGGATAATGGCGACAAACTGCTGTCGGTGAGCGCCGCGTGTCGGCAGACAGCCTACCTGTTGACTTGGTCCCCGTGCTGCATCGCGGGTTGCTCATTAACAGCTTACGTCACGTGCAATTCGCGTGACTTTGAAATGATCTGCATCTCATTTTTGGAAGCGAGACTCCGGTTTTGCTTTTCCTTTTTGTTTTGTTTCTTTTGGAAGAAATTAAACGGATTTCTTGGCTTGTGACGACAGTTTCGGGCAGCTTTGACACAAGTTCTTCATGTTGAAAGTCTTATAATAATAATAATAAAACAACAAGTCAGCTGACGCAGGGTTTCGTGTCGACGCGCGCGTCCACACGCACCGGCCATTCAACACGTGAGTTAGGGGCTCGTTACCGGGGGGGGGGGGGTCTCCGATTTTACACAGGTTTTACTTCTCAGACGACCCCTTTTTTTCGGCTCTTGTGTTCCCATCCGGGGTCTGGCGGCATCCATCGGGACAAAACTCGTCAGCTGTTTGATAGAAATGATGCTGACTGACAACCCGAAAGACTTGTAATAACCTGAAGTGTCTCTGTATCACCCGAGGCAGCGCTATTACAGGCAGCAGGACATGTCCTCGGACAGGACTGTCTGTCGTCCAAGTGTGTGTGTGGAGCGGGTTTTTGCATTTTGGGGGCTCATGGGAATCTAAGACGTGACCATTTTTTATGATGACAATTTTCTCCCAATGGCCATCCCAACAACAGGAAATAATTGTTTGACCAAGAGATATATATGTTAAGTTGTCATATACGTGATGGTCCTGCTTCCTGTACTGTCTATGGGCTTGTTTATATTGAGACAACATACTAAAGATTGTCAGGTTCGTTTGAACAGCATTTTTTTTATAGCAACACGTATGTGCAGCCGGGCTACGAAGGATGCAGCCTTCAGGCCAAGACGTTTCCCAGAGTTGGAGTCCTCGTGTGTATTTTTGGGTACATGGAAGTCACCAATAGAAATTCAGAGTGATATTTAGACACGGTTTTACAATGTCATCTCTCATAATTATTCTACTGAACCGCATGGGCAGACAGTCGAGCCCACTTGATACTGGCAGGCTTAAGATACTCACATAGAGGTGATGTTTTGGAAAAGGTCTTCGATGCTGCCCGTAGTATTCCCATTGATCCCGGTGCTCAAGGAGGAGAAGAGCGGCAAGGTTTTCTCGTTGTCGGATTTATTGCAGTAAATCTCGCTGGGCGAGCAGGTGCACGTAGGCGGACAGTCAAGCATCGAACTCAAATAGTTCTGGACAACACTGAGAAGCAACAGCAATCTCCACCAACAATATATCCGCGGCGGAGGGACGGAAGCAATAGGAACTATATCCATGCTTTATGGAGTCCAAGTTCCCAGCTTGCTCTCTGAGTTTGGAGGATGGACGCACGGCTTCTTGAATCCAGTCGCGGTGATGTGAGCGCGCTGCGCGCACCTATCTGCGCGCGCGCGTTCGTGTGTGTGCGTTCGTGCGCGCGAGGCGGGGGTATGTCAAGATTTGGTGGTTGGCAGTAACGGAGGTTCTAGTCTCTGAAACCCCAAAACGAAAAAGAAAGACAAAGGAGAAAAGTAAAATCCAAAAATATTCCGTTAGATAACTCAAGTATACTGGTACATGTAATTCCGTCTCCTTCCCCCTTCTCTCTTCATCTTTTCATGTCATCCCTCCATCCCCCTTTTCTCTCTCTCTCTCGCTCTCTTAGTGCGCTGTTGCTGCTGACGCTCCGAGCTGCAAGGCTAATGTGTGACTGAGAATGCGAAGCATCGAGAGAGGAACAGAGGAGAGGCCGAGAGAGAGAGAGGAGTCCATTCTCCGAGCTCCAAGTCCCACCTACTGGGCAGAGTTAAAACTGACACAGGTGCACACGCGGGTGGCGCTGAACTTCCCTGATTATGTAATCACATTTCATCCTGTATTTCAATGGTCCACAAACCTCTGCCACACATAGCTTTCAGAATTGCCTTCTTAGTAGCTACAAGTGAGCCATCACTTGAGGTTTATGTCTGTAACTAGTATGGGAAAGCATAGGGTTTCCTTTTTGCAATTAAACATGTACCCCCCCCACACACACACACACACACACGTAGGAGTTCATATATTGTCAGTAGGGGGTGGCTCCAGCAGGCATTCATCAGCCCACACACACACACTTGTTGGTCATGGACAGTGTTGGGAGGGTTCCTTTTAAAATGTATTCCGCTACAGATTACAGAATACATGTCATGAAATGTAATTTGTAACGTATTCCATTAGATTACTCGTTGTGAGTTACGTATTCTAAATACGTTGGATCACTTTGATATGTTCTTACATTTTGTGTAACAGTATATGTAGCATTCACACAATACTACTTACTTGAGTAGACTATTCTGTTTCTTCTATTGTATCAACAGGCTGAATGTGTTTGAGTCACCTTAAATATATCTCAACAAAGGCTGGAAGAGTATGTAAACAAAAAAGATGTATGATTTCTTATCTGATAAAAAAAGAAAAGAAAGAAAGAAGAGAACTTTTCCATGTCCTTTACTTTATTTCCATAGCTGTTAGAATGAAAAACCTTAGACAAAAATGAAAATATAGCATACTGTTTTACTGAATTTACTGTTGAACTAACATTTAGGTATCACTTTCACTGCATTGTGTGTCGCAATCCTCTTAAAATAAGAATGGCACCAAAGAAAAAAAATTAATTAATCCATTAAGTTCAAGAATGTAACCGTTTGCTGAATACCATGAATCTAAATTGTAACTGTATTTGAATACGGTTACTAATATTTTGTATTCTAAATACGTAACGCCGTTACATGTATTCCATTACTCCCCAGCACTGGTCATGGAATAGATGTAGTGTATATCTTGACATGTACAAAAACATGGGGTCGTTTCATTATAAAAGCCAAATTCAAAGGTACACGAAAAATACACATAGGAACACGACACAGAGGATTTAAAAAAAAGACAAATTATAACTCTCTTTTGTCAAAGTAATCTGGTTTTTGTTTTATGCTTTTCTTACTGAGCAACTGCTCTATTTCTTGGACTGCCTTCATTACACCAAGCCCTGGTGCTGTTCCTTACTTTATATTCTCTACACTGAGTTTATCCTCAGGGAAATGTGTAAAGATGTGACATGCGCTAATGCATTTTAAATAATTCTGAACATCAAATAAAAAACAAAGCAAAACAGGATAAAGCCTTGTTTACCTGTGCTAAGCTCCACTTTCTTGAATTATGCACACCAATACAGAAAGTTGAGACACTGTATCTCCATTTGGGTTATAGTCAGTTCAGCCAAATGCATTTTGTGGTTCTATTTGCAAAATGTCCCATTTCTCCCACATCGATGTCCGCCATGCGCACACTGCTTATTGGAATAAAGCAGCAGCATGTGTGCATGGTGTGGCCCACCTTTCACCTGTGTTCCTCCAGTCCTCTCATCCGGCCCCACTGAGCATTTTACTTTGTGCCATTTGTTTTGCTGTCATCAGAAAATAAGCTGCAGCAGCAAATGCCATATGAATCCTTCAGAGGAGGTGGGTGCCACCTCCATCACATTTTTGGAGGCAGTTTGGTCAAAATCAAGGTAAGTTACACGAAAAGAGGTCAGAATTGATTTTTAGAAACAACTGTGTCAGAAATTGTTTTATTTGCATTAAATTCATACCAAAATGTTCCACTTTCTATTTCGAAGCTATCCAATACTATGCTTTTTTTCTTTTTGCAGATCAGTAGTGGTTGATGTTCAGGGACAAAGTCAAAATCCGGACAGGGATCCTTAATACTTTCCCACCTCTTTTTTTTCTTTTTTTTGAGAATCTACTGTAATCTATGTAACGTCTCTTTCTGTCTCCCTCCCAGTGTCTGTCCACCCATCTTTATCCACTCACCTTTACGTCTCTCTTTTTATCTCTCCATCTGTTTCTCACTTTCCCCATCCATCTCTCGTTCTCCATTTGCCTCTCACTTTACCTGTCTGTCTGTCTGTCTGTCTCTGTTTTCCCCCCCTTGCCTGTCTCCCTCACCTGCCAGTCAGTCTGTCTACCCCTCGCTCCATCGCTTCGTGACTTAGGTTCTTTTTTTTTTAATGATATTCTTTCCTGTCCCTATGACCCCTGTCTCTATGACTTTGAGATGTAATATAAAAAAAAAAGTCAGGGAAAAAAAAAAGGCAGGAAGAAAGTAATATCCTAACGGAGTTGGGCACGAATTGAGAGACAAAAAAATAATTATCTTATCCTGGCTTTACTTCCTTCGCCATCCCCCTTTCTCTGCCTTTCTCTCTCTCTCGGCATGATGCGGATGGTTTTTGAAGGCTGTCTTTTATGCAAAGGTGAATGCAAACCTTGCCCCACGACAAAGCACTGAGAAATCCTCTCTTTAAAAACTCATGTAAGCTAACCAAGAAGTTTGAGTACGCAGGAAACACCTAACACATACATACATGACCAGACTTACACATACAGTATATCTGGTGTTTAGATGCAGCAATGCAGAGACAGGAAAAGAGATGAGGAAAAGTTTGCAGATTAAGATGTCCCACCCTAATGCAAGTATGACCAGTAAATCCTTGTATGTGTTGCTTTACATCAAATAAACATTTCAAATTTAACTGCTCACTGCTCTGATGTAAACCCCATCTAGATCCCTTTCCTTCTTGTTTTCAAATTATGTGTGTGTGTGTGTGGGGGGGGGCTGTATTGGGGGGCATGTATTAATCTATTTTATATATGTTTTGCATTATGTGGTAGTAGGATGTGGTTTAGCGTCGGCTGGAGGCAGAGAGAGGGGGGCGTAGGTCACGGGAGAGCAAATGCTTAGTAGGGAAGCTGATCAGTGATCAGCCTCAGGTGGCTTAATTGTCGCTCTATGCTTTATATACCGCAGTGAAGCTGGGTCTTGGACTGACATGGATGAGAACACATGCGGACATAAACCAGTGTGAGAAAAAGAGGAGTGAAACACAGCTCTAAAGAGAGAGAGAGAGAGAGAGTGTGTGTGTGTGTACCAGCCTGTATGAAGTGTGTATACAGAGACATTGCATTAAAATAAAGCCCGTGTTGTGCCTAAAACCGTGTCTTCCTTTCATCTCAACCATCTCATTACAAAAGGCTTGTCACAATGGTGGCCTGTACAGGTGAATGGAAGGAAGTCAGCAACAGCCAACAGAGTCTCCACTAGGGCGAGCCCTCGACCGGCTCGCTGATCTTCAGGAGAGCCAAGCCCGCATGCAGCAACAGTAGATGCGAACCCTGCAGGAAATGACCATTCAGCAGGCCAAAGATCGGGCTCTCCTGATGGAGCTGCTGCACCCCCCATTGGCTGCCTGTGGGGGTGGTCTGGCCATTTCACCCTCTCATCAGCCCCTGATCACCCTCCTGAAGATGACAACTGCCGACGACCCTGTGGTGTTCCTGGGCCTCTTCGAGAGCACAATGTTGGTGTATGGGTATCTAGAGAAGGAATGGGCTGTGCGTTAGCTTTTCCTGCTCCCTGGGGAGGCACAAGCCGCCACGCACAGCCGGGCTACTGTGCTTGAGCCGTCCTACTGTGCTTGAGCCGTCCTGGACCGGACAGGGCTCACTCATGAGGGACATCACCGCCAGTTCAGGATGCTTGCTTGTTGAAGGTGATTAGAGAGCCTGGTAGGTTTAAATCTAGTGCGGATGTGGAGTCAAGTAGTTTAATTAATATGATTAGTCAGGGAATTTCTCATAGTGTAGATTATCAGTGTGATAGCTTGGTCTATAACATTGAGACTGTCTCCCTACCCTGCTGTATGGCTCCCAAGCTCTCCTCTCCTAAATGTGTGAATCACAATAATCTAGTAATTATTCCTACCAATGGTAGTGGTGAGATGTGCAACAAAGTACCTAATAATCTACAAAACCAAACAGCTAATGTTATCAAGAATGTGACCACATATCATCCAAAGCGTTGGTTGCCAAAACTCTCAACAAGGTGTCTAATTCCAATTAATCTTTCACCTATTGGTACCTCTAAAGCTTTGCCTACTACTGATCACTTCCACAAGATGCTTAAATTTGGTTTCATAAATATCAGATCACTGTCTACCAAAGCCTTACTAATAAATGATCTGATTCTTGAACATAGTTTCGATATGATTGGGTTATGTGAAACATGGCTGAAACCAAATGTTTTCTTTCCCTTAAATTAAGCTTCCCCACTAGACTATACTTATGCCCATGTACCTCGGGCAAATAAACAAGGTGGGGGTGCTGCCTTAATATATAAATCTATTTTCAATCTGACTTCTAGACTTGAATCTAAATTCCGGTCTTTTGACTTTCTTGTTCTTGGTCCATCTCGCTCAGCCATGAATATACTCGGCTCAGTCCAAATTGTGATACTCTAACGGCCTCCTGGCTGTTACTCCGTATTTCTTGAAGAATTTGGAGAATTTTTCTGAGTCCTTGTTACTCACTCTGGTGAGATTCTATTTGTAGGTGATTGCAATATTCGTCTGAATAAGGCTGCTGGTCCTCTAAGTAAAGCCTTTCTGGCACTAGTTGATACTTTTGGGTTCACTCAGTTTGTTCAAGAGTCGACTCATTGCTGTGGTAACACCCTTGATTTGGTTTTATCTAAAGGGATAGCTGTTTCTGATCTGAATGTCGAACCAACCACATCTGCTGTGTCAGATCATTTTCTCATCAAATTTGAAGTATTATCGGCCTGTCCAGTTAATGTCAGCAAAGATGTAATTGCCACTCGCCATATTGGTCCCTCCACTGTAGCTGCATTTGGCCAGCAGCTGCCTGAAGTCTTGGCTCCTTTCACTGTGGTAAATGACTCTATTGGAAATTTCACTAGTGACTTAAATGTGGCCCTTTCTAGTCTCCTCGATTCAGTTGCACCTCTCACTACCAGAGCTAGGCGACTAATGAGGCCTACACCCTGGTTTAATGATCTGACACGTGCTCTTAAGTGGACCTGCAGGAGACTGGAACGTAAATGGCGAAAATCAAAATTGGAAGTTTTTTACCTATCGTGGAACATGTGTTTCTTGAAATACAAGTGTGCTTTATCTACTGCAAAAACAGCGTATCTCTCACTTAATAAATATTAATTAACATAACCCCAGATTTCTCTTTGACACTGTATCTAAACTTACTAAAAAGCAGCCATCTATTAGCAGCTCACCCTTCACAGCCCATGATTTTCTAGATTTTTTCTGCAATAAGGTTGCTGAACAAAACAAAATTAAACAAAATTAGTTCTTCAACTCCATCTACTCCTGCAGATCCTGTCCTACCAAATTCATATCTACACAATCAGTCACTGACAGTTCCAGTTATTACAGCTTTTGAGACTATCTCTCTTGATACTTTGACTAAGTTCGTGTCAGCTTCTAAACCAACTGCTTGCCTATTGATCCCTTACCAGCAAAACTTTTTAAAGACCCCTGGCCTTTTCTTGGACCTAAGATGCTAGATATCATTAATTTATCTCTTACTACTGGCATTGTTCTCAGCAGTTTTAAGACAGCTGTGGTTAAGTCTCTACTTAAAAAACCGCACCTTGATCCACGGTCTCTTAATAACTATCGACCAGTCTCTAATCTTCCATTCTTCTCTAAAGTACTAGAGAGAGTTGTGTATCAACAACTTTCGACCCATATAAAAGAAAATCAACTATATGAACCTTTTCAGTTGGCTTTCAGGCCCTGTCACTCCACTGAAACTGCTCTAACCAGAGTGGTAAATGATCTTTTATTGGCTATTGACTCTGATTCCACTTCTGTGCTTCTACTACTGGACCTCTGCGCAGCCTTTGACACCATTGATCACTGTATACTTTTAGATAGATTAATTGTAATTTTGGTGTGTCTGGCTTAGCTCTCTCTTGGCTTAAGTCCTACTTATCTGGAAGAACACATTGTGTCTGCTATAGTAATATTATATCAAAATTTTCTGACGTTAAATATGGTGTGCCTCAGGGCTCAGTTCTTGGCCCTCTACTTTTCTCTCTTTACATTACACCTCTCAGCCAAATTATACGCAGTTATGTAATAAATTTCCATTGCTATGCTGATGATACTCAGCTGTATATGCCTATAAGGGCTGATGATCATACTCAAATATCTAACTTAAGAGGCCTGCTTGGCTACTGTGAAAAACTGGATGTCACTTAACTTTCTGCTTTTAAATTCAGATAAAAACGAGATGCTGTTCATTGGCCCTGCTAGACACAGACACCAATTTGATCAAGTAACGATAACAATCGACAACTCTGTGGTTTCACAAAGTGTGGCAGCCAAAAATCTTGGTGTTACGTTTGATCCTAGCCTTTCCTTTGATAAGCACATTAAAGAAATCACCAAATATGCTTTTTTTCACTTACGCAACATAGCTAATATTCGGTCTTTTCTCTCCATGGCTGACGCAGAGACTCTAATACATGCATTTGTTTCATCCAGACTTGATTACTGTAATGTTCTGTTCTCAGGTCTGCCACATTCTAGTACTAAAAGTCTTCAGATGGTTCAGACTGCTGCTGCTAGAATCCTAACTAGAACTAGGAAATTTGACCATATTACACCAATTCTTGCCTCCCTTCATTGGCTTCCTATCCATGTTAGATCAGAATACAAGGTGCTTCTGCTGACTTATGAAATCCTAAATGGCCTTGCCCCATCTTATCTGTCTGATCTCCTTAAACCTTACATTTCATCTCGAGCTCTTCGTTCTCAAAATACAGGGCTCCTGTGTGTACCCAAAGTTAAAAAGAAGTCAGCTGGTGGCAGGGCCTTTTCCTATCGGGCTCCATTGTTGTGGAATAACCTGCCTGCTGCCATCAGACAATCAGAGTCTGTTGAGTCCTTTAAATCCAAACTTAAAACTCATCTTTTTGCCTTAGCTTACAATTAGCTCCCTTTAATTTGAGTGCTTCACAACCTGTACTGGATGGCGGGTTGGTTTTCTGTCTCAATGAATTTACCAACCATTGTTCTGCCGATGAGATTATCGAGTACAGATTACAGAGTATAGATTATGACTTAATTGATTATGACTAATGACTATTGCAAACTGTTCTCTTCTCTAACATGTCTTTTCTCTCTCTCTGAATGATGTCTTCTCCTTTCTCTTTTTCTGTGTTTGAATGGTGTCATGTGAGTCTCTCTTGCGTGCACGTGCAGTCGGTTCTCCTCCCAGGTCTCCGTGGTGATGGTGGTCACCATTTGGATGCTACCTGCCCTTCCTCTCCTCACATAAGTTTTTTTTTTTCACATGATGATGCTGGTTGCGTGGCTTGGTTCCTGGACTGTTCCATTGACATCTAGACACCGCTTGGCATCCTGTGCATCATGTTCTTCATAAATTTTATGTCCATTATAATTCTGTTATCCTCTTTCAATCTTGTATTATGTAAATTACGTACGTGAACACAACATCCATTGCACGCTGTCCATCTTGGGAGAGAGATCCCTCCTCTGTTGCTCTCCTTGCGGTTTATTCCTATTTTTTCTCCCTGTTAAAGGGTTTTTTTTATGGAGTTGTTCCTTATCTGATGAGAGGGTCTAAGGACAGGATGTTGTGTTGCTGTTAAGCCCACTGAGGCAAATTTGTAATTTTTGATATTGGGCTATACAAATAAAAATGATTTGATTTTTGATTTGAGGACACCGGCCATCCCTTTGTCCTAGCACAACAGCTCCTCAATGTGGCAAGATAGTGGCTATGGTCAGACCCAGAGGACACTGATGACATCCTCTATGTCAGGCCTGGATTGCTGGTGGTGCTGGAAGCCAGGCCACTGGCGGTAAGAGTGCCCTTTAATGGAGGTGGGGCAGGTGGTCCGAGTTCTTGACCCGTCACCCAGTCCAGATGGGCGATACAGTGTGCCGGTAGGTATGCAAAGGGGGTATAGATTAGGCTTTGGTGGATACAGGCTGCATTCAGACATTGATCTATCAAAGCCTGGTTTGGCCCGGGGCATTGTTAGAGGCGTCGTGGGTGGAAATTATGTGTGTGCATGGGGATATTAACATCTATCAGGTGGTGACCATTGAAATAAGAAATCCGGGGGGGGGGGCATAAAGTCCAGTCCGCAGTTAGTTCCCACCTGTCGCGGCCCCTTGTATTGGGCTCAGATTAACCAGGGTTTTGTTGGGTGGTTAGGGGAACACCAGGGCCATGACACCAATAGCCAGGGCAGTGTGAGTGGTGTGTGGTACTAACTGGTGACGCGAGCTCATCCAAGTCAGGTGAAGGGGAGTCGACAATGGCTCCGGTGGTCTGCCCAGTGGAGGACTTACCCATCAAGCAGACTCGGGATGTCACACTGTGCTTTGCTTTTGACCATCGATGGTCAACAGGTGTACCCGAACGCCGCGCTCACACATCCATATTTTGCAATCATTAGAGACCGGTTATATTAGCTGGCAGCCATACCAACATGTACCCTGGCTCTGCCAAATTACTAAAGCTAAGCAGGTGTGGGCTTGGCTCAATGTTCGAACTATACTGTGGCCTTCGAGGGAGCCCACTTTTTGTATTTTTTTTCACCGACGGGGTGTGGGGGGGGCTTGCACGTGCCTCAAAAAGAGGACTTACAATGACTTACAAAGATACAACAGCTGCTAGTGGCCTACTTGCTTTATGCCAGAACAGCGTATAGTCTATATAAATATATACGCTTGTAGTGCCTCTATATAAAATAGGCTATAAACAAAGCACATCAGGCTGCCTACAATCGAGTACATCAAGAATGGTTAAAGTTACCCGTCACAGGCTACAGAAGAACACCATAATTCCTCCGTTCAATTAAGACATCGATGGTCATGTAGACTTATAACAACCCAGCCACAACACATTGGAAATAACATGCCTTACCTTAATACAGAATCGACCACAGAGGCCTGCAGTCAGCTGCCTTTGCTGTTCATCCAGAAATCCATGAAGTGGACGGGCAATGACCTGCCTTAATCCAAGATGTAATAAAGGGCACTGGGTCGAAACTCTAAAACGGGGGTCCATTAATATCCAGAAAAAGGAGCGATGAGATAACCCGCAATAGGTTGCATGTTTTCATGCAACCTATTGTGGGTCTTGCTGTCAGTATCATTGACGGCAGAAAATCCCCTCTCACACTCAGCTGAAGTAGGAAAGTATGTTCTACTTGCTGTACAAAGCTTTTCCAGCATTTTGCCTTGTGCTCTGTCTTGTAACTTCCGGTCGCGGAACTCCTCTCTAGGTGGTTCTCCAAGCATTTTAGCAAGTGCCCATACTTCGTTTTCTCCATACAGAATCAAAGCATTCCTATCCTGTGGCCAAAAGTTCTTGTCCAGGGGTTTCAGCATCTGTAGGAGGTCTGATTCTGGCATTCGCCTTGTGAGATTGTCGATCACAGATTGATAAAACTGGTTTCGGTTAATCTTGCCCGTGCCCTTAACTAGCTGAACATCTTAAACAGCCCCAGGGACGTGCGCTGTTTGGCCCTCTGTGGGGATTTACCTCCACTCGCTTTCATTGCTTTCAGTATATCAGTAGACTGCAGCTGGTGACTGGCATCCACTAGAGTGACATCTCCTTGCTGACATTTCAGTGACAGGCCCTGTAGCTCACGGAGTGTGTCTTTCATGCAAGCCAGATCAAGTAAAAACCCACAGTTTGTGAGATGTTTGTATACTGCCAGGGATTTCTTCCTCTCAGTGTCATTGCGAGATGCATCATCGCTTGCAGTTTTGAAGTGGCACGCTTAAAGCAGGGTAGTTATTCCAGACTGCCTTTACAGTATTGAAACTACTCGTCACCCATCTGATTGTGAATATCTGTCCAATTCTCAAAATCTGCATATTTACATTTGCAGCTGCTTCCTCAAACAATCTCACATTCTTTGCAGACTGGTGGTACAAAGAATACAGCTTGGCAATGAAAAACTTGAAACGATTACATCCAGCAACCACTTTCAGAGAATCATGGACAGACAATTCAAGGCGGTGGGCCAAGCAATTTATGGACTTGATGTTTGGAAAGTCACGCTTAAGCCTTGCAATGACTCCAGTGGTTTTGCCTGTGAGAACTGAAGCCCCATCTGTGGCGATGCTGATGAGGCATTTCCCCAAAAACTCATCATCTAATCATACTGTGCGAAAGCACCGTCTCAAGCTGTTGTAAATGGAGTCTGCATCTGTGCCCTGTATCAGCTCTACAATGTCTAAAAAAACATTTTCCAAATCTCCTTTGCCACTCACATCACATCTCACGTATACGATGAGATAGGCACGACCGTGCACCGTGCTTTCATCAATGGTGATGCTGATTTTTGAATTAAACTCTCGAATATTCGAAACAAACTTCTTCCGCATTTGCTGTGCAATATGACCTATAATCTCAGTGCAAGAGTGATCTGACATACGCGCAGTTCCCACCTTTGCGCCATTAAGCTCCTGAAGCTTCGTAAAGGGGGGAAGCTTTCTGTAAAACAGCCTTTCTTTAGCCACCATATAGGTGGGCCTGAATGATGCTGCGGTCTCCTCCATTCACTTGGAATTCACCTCAATGACTTTATTTGGCAGAATCGCCTTTTGCTTAGTCAATGCCACTTCAATGGTCCTCTAGTGTGCAATGCTGCCCCCATGTTTATATATATTTTTTCGCAACTTGTTCTGAGCAGTGCTACTTACTTCCCCGTTAATCTGCTCCTCAGACAAGTGCGTGCCAGGTACCTTTTCGGACAGACGAAGGGTTTTTGCGTCCCTACAAGCGGTGCACCCCAAGCTTCCATCCGTAACGAACAGCCATGTATAACGACTCTTCCAGTCTCTCCATTGCTGACTGTTCCAGTTTGACGGGAGAGAGGAGCAAGAGGGGTTATGATCTTGGCCGGCCGTGGCCTCTTCCTCTGACGAGCTGTTACCTCCACCATCTTCAGCCAGAGAGGACTTTTCTTCAGCTTCTTCCTGCTGCGTTGGCACCCCGGGGGGCGGTGTGCTAACAGCGGTCTCAGGGCTTGCAGTAGGTCACTCGGTCATGCTAATATCACTAGAACACGATTTCTTCGTGAAACCAAAGTTAATTAAACTGCCTTGCTTTCTTTTTGACATGGCTATTGATGTTAACTGCTAAAAGAAAATGCTAAGGACTTCACACGCAGATCAACGGGACTCAGCCTCCAACATTTATATTTTTTCTACAAACCTTTGTGTTAACATGTAAACATGAGTGGAATTTGATTTGCACCGCAGCACCGCCCCGCCTTGGTGGTCATGACAAGAATAGCATGTGTAGTTATCTTTATTGAAGTGAACTGGTGTTAAATCGCCGTCAAGCATGAATGAATGACACATTCGCAATTTTACACATGATAATCCATGATGATGACGATACACAAAACTGAAGACGTTGTCAATATTTTTAGAACCCCCCCCCCTCAAAATTCCACAAATCACGTTTTCAGGGGAGCCCATGTCTTATTAAGGTTAGCTCCCCCTAGCTCCCCCGTAGTTCGCACTTTGGCTTGGCTAGTACTTGGATGGGAGACCTCCCGGGAAAACTAAGTTGCTGCTGGAAGTGGTGTTGGTGAGCCAGTAGGGGGCAGCCTGGTCCTAATAAAAATAAATAAATAAATAAAATCCCAGTTCAGTGATGGGGACACTATGCTGTGGGAGATGCCATCCTTCAGATGAGACGATAAAACCGAGGTCCTGCCTACTGTGGCCATTAAAGACCCCATGGCACTTATCATAGAGTAGGGGATTCCACGGTGTCCTGGCAAAATTCTCAACCTGGCTCTTTCCGTCTGGCCACCTAATCATCCCCCCGTGTAATTCGCTCAATGATTCCTCCCTGTCCACCTCAAGCTGATGTGTCGTGGGCATTCTGCCGCAAAATGGCTGCCGTGCATCATCCACTTGGGCGCTACATTGGTGGTGGTTGAAGTGAGCCCCCCCCCCCCCCCCCCGCTTCACCGTGAAGCGCTTTGGGTGTCTAGATAAAGAGCTATATACATATAATATATTAGTATTATATTGAGTGAGTCGCGACACTCAAACCGTGTGAGAAAACACTCATATGTCGGTGCCAATAAGCTGTCGGGAACTGATCTTCCAGGCAGCTCATCACAACCCCACAGCAGGCCACCTCAAAAAACACTAATGGTTCGATTCTACTGGCCAAGAGATTCACGCCGACGTGCGAGTCTTGCTGCGAATGTCAATTGGTAAACCTACCGGCCACCCCAAAAGTGTCATTGCACCCATCCATCCATCCATTATCCAATCCGCCTATGCTGCTCTCAGGGTCGCGGGGATACTGGAGCATATCCCAGCAGTCATTGGTCGGCAGGCGGGGAGATGTGGTGTATTGGATCGAGCACTCGGTGCTCGATTGTGTTGGACTGTCACCACTACTGAGTTCTCTAATACACTGGTCGAGCCTAGTAGTGGGTGATGTCTCCGTCAGTAAAGATCAGACTTGTGCCGCATCCTCGTCTCCGTGTACTTATATATAATAGTGATTAAGTTAGTAACCCACGAATAGTAACACTACAATAGTGTACATAAGAGAAGTCACAACATGGTGTCAGTAGACGGAGTTACGATATAATTCGAGGGCAGTACTTCAACGAGTTCGCTGGTAGCTGAGGCAGCTAGCTAACACGTGCTAGCCTGCGCACAAATATGGAACAGTTCAAGCCGCCACCACCGCTGATACTTACCGGGAATGTCGCAGAAAACTGGAGAAGATGGGAGCAGCGTTTCCAGCTGTACATGACCGCTTCAGGTGCGTTGGATAAGGAAGAGACGGTTAAAATAGCCATTCTGCTTCACACCATCGGCGAGGAGGCGCCAGAAGTGTATAACACACTCACCATCATCCCAGAAGGAGACGACGAATCGATGGAGGACGTTCTGAAAGCCTCCAAGGACTACTGCAGCCCTCGGAAGAACGTCGTGTTCGAACGCCATCAATCCTGGTCGCACACGATGTCAGCAGGAATATCAGTGGACAGATTCATCACAGAGCTGCGCCAGAAGAGCAAAGACTGTGAGTTTGGCAGACATGAAGATGACATGATAAGGGATAAATTAGTGTTCATCATAAATGATGCCCGTTTGAAAGAAAGACTGTTACGTGATAATGAGCTTACTTTGCGCAGGGCCGTAGAGATATGTAGATCAGCCGAGCTCGCTAAGTCACAAATACAAGCGATGCAGACGTCACATGTTGTCCAAGACGCCTCAGTGGAGGCACTGAAGAAAGCAACAGGGCAAACGCGCACGGGCAGCTGGAACAAGAACAAAACGAGTAGCAAGAGGCATGTAACAACAACTCTCTGCCACAAGTGTGGAAATAAACATGAGCCCCGTCAATGCCCAGCTTATGGTGCAGTGTGCCACAAATGTGGTAAGAACAATCATTTTTCCAAGGTGTGTAAATCAAGCACTGAAAAAAGCGGCAATTACAAGACAAAGACAGTGCATAATCTAGAAAGTGAAATTGATTCCTTATATATAGGCATGATTGGAAAATACAAAAACAAAGCAGCCCACCAAGCTAAAGGCACTGTATGGCGTGAAACAGCCACGGTCAGAGGCGTAGCAATTAACTTCAAGTTGGACACAGGCGCCGATGCAAATGCGCTTCCTATGCGCGTATTCTGGCATCTACCAGGTCCCGTTCAGTTACGTCCCACAAAGACTGTGCTGATTGCTTTTGGTGGTGCACGACTACCCTTAGATGGTGTTGCATCTCTAGATTGCCGCACATCTAAGCATACGGCTATATTGGACTTTCATGTGTCTAGCCGAGCTGACAAGCCAATCCTGGGTGGAGATGCGTGTGAAGAGCTGCAGCTGGTGAGAAGAGTCGAGGCGCTTGCAGTGGAGTCCTCGCAACCAGCAAAACCTCCGGCCACCAAAGAGGAGCTGCTGCAGAGGTATGCGGAGGTCTTCACAGGATTAGGCGAATTTCCTGGAGTTCATCACATACACATTGACCCCAGCGTCACGCCTGTGATTCACACGCGCAGGAACGTACCACTCTCCATCATGGACTCACTAAGAGAGACACTCACAGACTTGCAGAACAGGAAAGTCATAACTCCTGTCAATGAACCTACAGAATGGGTGAACAGTCTTGTTGCCACAAAGAAAAAAAAATGGTGCGCTAAGGGTATGTTTGGATCCTTGCAACCTGAATGAGGCAGTCAAGCGTCAACACTACTCCATTCCTACACCGGAAGACATGCGCAGCAGGCTAACAGGAAAATCCATCTTCTCCATCCTAGATGAAAAGGATGGATACTGGCAGATCAAGCTAGATGAGCCGTCGTCTAAGCTATGCACCTTCAACACGCCGTGGGGCCGGTTCCGCTTCCTCAGACTCCCATTCGGGATCAAATCGGCCAGCGAAGTGTTTCAACAAAAGAACTGTGAGACCTTCGGCGATATCCCAGGTGTGTACATTATAGCAGACGACATGATCATCGCAGCGTCATCAGAGCGGGAACACGATGAAATCCTGCAGAAAGTAATGGAGAGAGCCAAGACCGCACATGTGAAATTTAACAGGGACAAGATCCAGTTTAAAGTTGATACTGTAAAGTACATGGGACACGTCATCACGGCAGCAGGACAGAGAGCTGACGACACCAAGATCAAAGCGATTGTCGACATGCCAACCCCGGAAGACAAACAAAGTCTCCAACGTCTGCTGGGAATGACAAAATTCCTAGCGCAATACATACCAAACGAAGCCTCACTCACGGCACCCCTCAGACAGCTGCTCAAGAAGGATGTAGCGTGGCAATGGTGCCCGCACCACAGCTCAGCGCTAAAGGCACTAAAGACCATCCTCACACAAGCCCCTGTGCTGAGATACTACGATCACAAGCAGCCTCTCACTCTACAAGCAGACTCCTCAAAGGATGGACTGGGAGCCTGTCTGATGCAGGATGACCGCCCAGTGTGCTATGCCTCACGAGCGCTCACCGACACAGAAAAGAGGTACGCACAGATAGAGAAAGAGTTGCTCGCTATAGTGTTTGCTGCTAAGAGAATCCACCAGTATGTCTACGGCAGACCAGTAACTGTCCAGTCTGATCATAAGCCTCTGGAGGTCATCATGCGCAAGCCGCTGAGCAAAGCACCTGCGCGGCTGCAAGGTATGCTTTTACAAACGCAGAGGTATGATCTGAGTGTAACATACACACCAGGCAAGCACATGTACATTGCCGACACACTCTCACGCGCTACAGCTAGCAGAGAAGGTGACCATATTGATGAAAACCCTTGTGATGAGAGAGTTGTGTATGCCTTGGATGCCACAGATGCCTTGAGCGAGGAAACACTCAGCCAATTAAAGAAAGCAACGGCAGCAGATAGCGTGCTGCAAGCTGTGTGTGAGAAACACAAGAAAGGCTGGCCCATGAAAAAGAAAAGTTTGGACAGAAAACTACACGCCTACTGGGCAGTAAAGGACATTATAAGCATGGAAGATGACATTGTCTTGGTCGGAGACAAAATCATCATACCCCAGAGCTTCAGGAGCACGATTCTGGAGAAGCTGCATCTTGCACACCAAGGAGTGCAGCGCACAAAAGCCAGAGCAAGAAAGTCTCTCTACTGGCCTGGCATGGCACGAGATATAGAGGCAATGGTGGAAAAGTGTGAGCAATGCCAGCAGCTACAGCCCAAACAGCAGGTTGAGCCACTTATGCCGCATCAGGTCCCAGAACTGCCATGGATGAAAGTCGGAGCTGACATCTTCGAGCTACACGGTCAGTCATACCTGTTGTTAGTTGATTACCTAACCAAATATCCTCAAGTGCTCAACATATCTGACAAAACAGCATACACAGTAATCCAGAAGATGAAGTCTGTGTTTGCCAGACACGGGATTCCTAGGGAGATAGTGAGTGACCATGTCCCATTTGCCAGCTATGAGATGAAGTCATTTGCAGCTTCATGGGAGTTCAAGCTCACACACTCCAGCCCAGGTTTTCCCTCTTCAAATGGCATGGCTGAGAGAGCCATAAAGACAGTGAAACATGCGCTGAAGAAGGCAATGCAGACCGGCACTGACCCACATCTGGTGCTGTCACTGAGGAACACACTGGTGACAGGACTGGACACACTTCCGTGCTCCAGTGCTGTGCTGACACAATCAGTCCCACAGCACATTCACAGCAAGATCCGGAACCTGCAGTTCCGCCAAAAACAACGTTACGACCAGTGTGCAAAGCCCCTGCCAGTGTTGACCCCAGGAGACACCGTACACATGCAAACGCGGCGCGGCTGGGAGCCTGCCGTTGTCATCCGACAGTGAGATGAACCACAGTCCTACACTGTGCAGACACCGGCTGGGAGGATGCAGAGAAGGAACAGGCGACATCCGAGGAAGATACATCGGAGCCTATTCAGAGACACGGACAGTGATGAACATTTTGACTCAGAGGTACAACCCTCACCCTCACAAGTGCCTGTGCCAGTCGACTCACCACCACATGACCTGCCACCACACGACCCTCCTCCGGTGACTACAGGCAGTACACCCACATGCTACACAAAGTGCGGCAGAGCGGTTAGGCGCCCTGCCAGATACAATGACTAACCTCAGGGTTCTTTTGTGTGAACATTCAAGTGTTTATTAAGAAAAAGAAAAAAAAGAAGGTGAAACAAAGAGTACAAGGTGTGTTTAACCTGAAATGTTGCAAGATTGCTGAATGTTCAAAATGTTTACATGCTAACCACCAGAATGTGAAAAGGAAATGGTTTATGTTGTTTAATGAGAGTCACTTGTCATTTAAAAAAATGCTGTATTAATCATTGAAGTATGCAAGTAGAAAAGACTTGTTCAGTGTTGATGCCATAGTGTTAATAGTTCAGTAAAGGGTCTACTGTTGAAGTAACTGATGAGTAGGCCACATCTCAGTTGGAAAAGAGGGATGTGGTGTATTGGATCAAGCACTTGGTGCTCGATTGTGTTGGACTGTCACCACTACTGAGTTCTGTAATACACTGGTCGAGCCTAGTAGTGGGTGATGTCTCCGTCAGTAAAGATCAGACTTGTGCCGCATCCTCGTCTCCGTGTACTTATATATAATAGTGATTAAGTTAGTAACCCACGAATAGTAACACTACAATAGTGTACATAAGAGAAGTCACAACAGGAGACATCTTGGACAGGCCACCAGGCCTTTGCACCCATTACCATTAATTGAGGTCCCGTTTGAACGTATTGCCGTGGACCTCATCGGGCCATTTAGACCGGAGAGCCATGGGGATACCGCTTTGTGTTAATCATAGTGGTTTATGCAATGCGTTATCCCAAAGCCGTGCTGTTGTGCAACATATTGTCTAAAAGTGTTGCGCAGGCACTCTTTCGTGTAATCTCCCACATTGGAATCCCCAAAAAAAAAGATTCTGACAGACCAGAGCACGTCATTTGTCACGCACGCTATGTAAACTATATGAATTATAGGACATAAAATCGATCCCCACGAGTGTGTATCACCCCCAACCAGACGGGGTCGTGGAGAGACTTAATAAAACTCTCAATCATTATTCACGAGTTCATACACGAGGATAGCCGCGGTAAATGGTTAGATCCTCTGCTAATTGCAGTGCGGGATGTTCCCCGGGCCTCCACGGGGTTTCCCTCCATCAACTTGCTGTTTGGCAGAATGCAAGCGGTGTGTTGGACCTAATTAAATAAAACAAATAGGTCCGAGCAACAGTAAAAACGAAATACAATATGTCCTGGATCTGAGAGCAAAACTCCATACACTAGGACAGTTATCAAGGGAGACGTGTGCAGAGACATTCGGAGACATTGCATTGCACTCTATGCAGCGCTGTCGCATAGTCAGCTGGGCCGCTTTCCGTTTATTAGCAGCCTGGCTAGTGTCCAAAGCAAGAAACAACCGTAAGAACCCCAATTTGAACTAGAAACCCTGATCTCAATGCTTTGATAAAGGCAGAGTAAAACATCTGTTAGTACTGACAAGTAGGCAGGTTGTGCTACTTACTGATCCAGTAGAAAGAATGCCAACTTAATGTTGGTTTGGAGTGCTCTCGAGTCCTGGGTATTAACGGTTTCCCTGTCAAGATCTGTTTCGTCCTAGCCAGAGTTCGATACAACACTGGGATGCTTGATTAACCTTGACAAACTTCAATGTAACTCTAATCTCAACCTAACCCTAAACTTAACCCAATGCTTACCTTAACTTGGTCATAACCGATAGCTAACCTGCGAACGCTTTCATCTGGCTAGGGGGAAACAGATCTCGATGGGGAAACAGAGTTCTATATAACACCAGAGCTCTCTCCATCAAGTGAATGCCCGTCCAAGGTACACTTTTGTTTTAATTCTGTTTCTATCACTCTCCCTCGTCGCCTTCTTTGCCTCCTCGGTTGTGCCACCATCTGCCATTTCTGCTACTAGAGATGGCTACCAATAGCTACTGGGGAAAACGTGTTAAGGTTTGTAGAACGAACCCAATAGCGACAACACAAGACAAAGTAAAGCACCAACCTGGCAGGACTCGTAGAGGAGAGCCGGCCGGGCCTGGACAGAAGGGGGAGGCGCTTCAGGTGGAACTTGAGAATAGCTTCTTAAAAATGGGAAAACGTAAACTGCCCCCTTAATCCGAAAAGGAAAAAACGTAAACTGCTCCCTTAAAGTCCGAAAGGGAAAAAACGTAAACTGCTCCTTAAAAGTCCGAAAGGGAACAAAACACAAACTGCTCCTTTAAAGTCCGAAAGGGGAAAAAACACAAACTGCTCCTTTAAGGTAGAAAGTCCAACCGAGTAATAAGATCCACAGTGAGAGAGGAGAAATTAGAATATCAAAAACTTGATCTCAACTAGAAAATCACGATGGGAAAATCCAATGGGGAAAACACAAAGAGAGTTCTTCTCCGAACAAGCTCTCAAGGAGAACTGACACAAGGGAATAATCAAACAAGCAAAAACACGGAGAATACTACAATCTGTACTCCACCGGGAGACACAGATATGTCACAAAACTCGAGACGAAGAATTTACTCACGGGACTGTTCAGGACGAACTCGCGACGAGTTCTGGAAAGCAAACAAACTTATACTAGAGTGGTTAACGAGTAGGTAGGCTGCAGGTGTTTCAGACGCGCCCTTCCCCCGCTCTCATTGCTGGTTGCCAGGTTGGTCAACAGACCGAGCCCTAACAGTACCCCCCCCTCTACGGGAGCCACCAGGCGACCTGCCAGGCTTGTCAGGGTGACGGCGATAGAACTCAGCGAGCAGACCAGGGTCCATGATGAGCTGGCGGGATACCCAGCTTCGTTCCTCCACCCCATAGCCCTCCCAGTCAACCAAATACTGGAACCCCCGTCCCCTGCGTCGGACGTCCATCAGCCGACGGACCTTCCACTGTGGATGCCCATCCACAATCTCAGGGGGAGGCGGAGCTGGGGCCGGAGGCATAAGGGGGCTCTCGGAGACAGGCTTTACTCGGGACACATGAAAAACCGGATGGATCTTCATGGAGGCCGGGAGCTTAAGACGCACAACTGCAGGACTGGGTACTTCCTGGATCTCGAAGGGTCCAACGAACTGGGGATTCAGCTTCTTGGCAGAGGACTGAAGGGGGAGATCCTTGGTGGACAGCCAGACTCTCTGTCCGGGTTGGTAAGCTGGTGCTGTGGATCGGCGACGGTTAGCTCCTCGTCTGGCACGTTCCGTAGCACGGAGCAGCGCAGCCCTGGTGATCTCCCAGACACGACGACAGCGGTCCAAATGAGTCTGCACGGAGGGAACCTCCACTTCGGACTCCTGTGCAGAGAAGACGGGCGGCTGGTAACCCAGGGATGCCTCAAAGGGCGAGAGGCCGGTGGCGGAGCTGACCAGGGAGTTGACCGCATACTCGACCCAGGGGAGAAACTGACTCCAGGAGGTTGGCTTCTTGGCAGCGACGCAACGGAGAGCAGATTCCACACTCTGGTTCATCCTCTCAGTCTGTCCGTTAGTCTGCGGATGATATCCCGACGAAAGGCTGACCGAGGCGCCCAACCCCTTGCAGAAAGCACGCCACACACGGGAAACAAACTGGGGCCCTCTGTCTGACACAATGTCCTTGGGAAGTCCATGCAAACGGAAGACGTGGCTCATCAGGAGGTCAGCGGTTTCTGAAGCAGAAGGAAGCTTAGGCAAAGCCACCAGGTGAACACCCTTGCTGAAGCGATCCACCACCGTCAGGATCACTGTGTTGCCCTGAGACGGAGGAAGTCCAGAGACAAAATCCAACGCCACATGGGACCAGGGCCGACTGGGAATAGGAAGGGGCTGCAGCAGACCAGCCGGTGCCTGGTGAGAGGCCTTGCTGCAGGCACAGATGGTGCAGGCCATGACGAACTCCTTGACGTCCCTCCTCATAGTGGGCCACCAGAACCGTCGAGCTATGAAAGTGAAAGTGCGGTGGACTCCAGGGTGGCAAGCGAGCTGACTGGTGTGGCCCCATTTGAGGACCCGAGACCTCACTGAGTCCGGAACAAACAGTCGGCGAGGCGGCACGTTGCTCGGGGCTGGACTGGAGCGCAAGGCGCGCTTGACCACCGTTTCAAGGCCCCAGGTCACCACGCCAACGACCTTGGTCTCAGGGAGGACGGGACTTGGCTCCACCGTTACAGGTTCCTTAAGGTGTTGACGAGACAGAGCATCTGCCTTGGTGTTGCGGGAGCCAGGACGATAAGTCAGTGTGAAGTCGAACCGACTGAGGAAACTGGCCCACCGTGCCTGCCGACCATTGAGACATTTGGTTGCCCGGATGAACGTCAGGTTCTTATGATCAGTCCAGATGGTAAATGGATGCTCTGCCCCCTCCAGCCAATGGCGCCATTCCTCAAGTGCAGCCACTACAGCGAGAAGCTCCCGATTACCAACATCGTAGTTCTCCTCGGCGGGAAGGAACCGGCGGGAGAAGAACGCGCAAGGATGAACCTTCTGGTCGGTCTCTGATCGTTGGGAGAGCACAGCCCCCAATCCGGTGTCCGAAGCGTCCACCTCAACTATGAACTGCCTCTTGGGATCGGGATGGAGTAGGACGGGGGCACTGGTGAACCTCTCCTTGAGCGACAGAAATGCAGAGCGAGCAGCTGGGGACCAGACGAACGGCTGAGAGGGGGAGGTTAGACGGGTGAGGGGTTCTGCTACAGAGCTGTAGTTTCGGACGAACCTCCTGTAAAAGTTCGCGAACCCGAGGAAGCTCTGCAGTTCCTTACGTGACTTAGGATCCGGCCATTCCACCACCGCTTTGATCTTGCGAGGATCAGCTCGAGTCTTGCCTCCCTCCACGATAAAACCTAAGTATTCCACTGACTCAGAATGGAACAGGCATTTCTCAGCCTTGACGAACAGCCGGTTACGAAGGAGGCGTTCGAGAACCTGCCGCACGTGCTGGACATGCTCCTCGAGGGACCTGGAGAAGATGAGGATGTCATCAAGGTAGACGACAACGAATTGGTCGAGCATGTCGCGAAGGATGTCATTCATGAGTGCCTGGAACACCGCCGGGGCGTTGGTGAGGCCGAACGGCATTACCAGGTACTCATAATGACCACGGGGAGTCTTAAAGGCCGTCTTCCACTCGTCCCCTTTCCGGATCCGAACGAGATGGTAGGCGTTCCGGAGATCCAGCTTAGTGAAGACAGTCGCCTGGGTCAGGGGTTCGAGGGTGGAGCTCATCAGAGGCAGGGGGTATTTATTCTTGATGGTGATGTTGTTGAGTTGGCGATAATCAATGCAGGGTCAGAGACCACCATCCTTCTTCTTAACGAAAAAGAAACCAGCTGCCACCTGGGAGGATGAGGGTCGGATGAGCCCTGCCGCCAACGATTCTGAAATGTAATCGTCCATAGCAGCCTTCTCGGGAATGGAAAGGCTGTAAAGACGACTGCTAGGGAGAGAGGCCCCAGGACGGAGGTTGATAGCACAATCATATGGCCGATGCGGAGGGAGAGACTGAGCCCGCGTCTTGCTGAAGACGTCCCCGAGATCATGATACTCGGGAGGAACAGAGGAAAGATCGGGAGGAGGGGCAATCGGAACAGTCTGGACTGCTGGACCAGGTGCGGCCTGAAGACACCGGGCGTGACAGGAGGAGCTCCACTCCAAAATGTTACCAGACGACCAAGCAATGTGTGGCTCATGCTGAGCCAACCAGGGACGCCCCAAGATCACAGGAACTAAGGGAGACTGGATGACGAACAACTGAAGGCTCTCCACATGGTTTCCAGCAATAGTGAGAGACACGGGACAGGACTGTCGGGTAACACTGGCCAGGCGGCGCTCATCCAGAGCAAAGGCCTCTATTGGCCTCTCCAATTCCTCACATGGAATGTTAGCTTGAGCAGCAAACGTAGAGTCCAAGAAACACCCATCAGCTCCCGAATCGATGAGTGCGCCTACAGTGAGCCGCTGGTCTGCCCAAGCCAGGGTAACGCTCACAAGATGGTTAGCCGGAGCAGGATGGCGGGAACAGGAAAGACGGCTCACTAGGATCTCCCGGGGTCCCAGTGAGCCTAATCTTTTGGCCGCGTAGGACACTCGCTGATCCGGTGTCCCTTAAGACCGCAGTAAAGACAGAGACCTGCCTTGAACCGGGCCTCACGTTCAGCGGGAGTCAGTCGTGTACGCCCAAGCTGCATAGGTTCCTCCTCTGTCACTGTCTGGGAGGAGGAGAGGCTTGCCACAGGGGAAGTGGAGTGCGACGAAGAAGAGCCCCCTTCGGAAGCTCTGGATGGCTGAGAGGTAGAAACGGTTCCCCGTAGACCTCGCTCGCGCCTTCTCTCGCGGAGACGTCCATCGATGCGGATGGCAAGGCTGATAAGGTCGTCGAGTGAGGTAGGATCCTCCCGGGTGGCTAGCTGATCCTTGACGGCATCGCTGAGGCCCCTACGGAAGGTTACCCGAAGTGACTGGTCATTCCAGCCACTCTCAGCCGCAGCCAGCCTGAACTCGACTGAGTAGTCAGTGACACTGCCACTGCCCTGCTGGATCCTGCTCAATCGGACACCCGGATCCTGACCGTACACTGGATGATGGAATACCTTCCGAAGCTCAGCCACAAAGTCATCGTAGGAAGAGCAGAAACTGGCCCCCATGGACCAGGAAGCAGTGGCCCACTGAGCAGCGCGGCCAGTCAGCAGGTTAGTCACGTAAGCAACTCTTGCAGCATCTGTGGTGAACCCCCTGGAATGGTGGGCGAAGACAAGCTCACACTGCATGATGAACGTGGCACAGGTCTCAAAGTTGCCATCAAAAGGCTTGGGATTGGAGATACTGGGCTCCCGGAAATCCGAAACATAAACGGTAGGATTGTCTAAGGCAACGGCTGCGGGCACTGCTGGAGGAGGGGCGGCTGGAACTGGTGGGACAGCTGGCTGGATGGTGATAGCCGCTGTGAGAGTTTGCAACTGCTTAAGAACCTCCTCTTGTTGGCTCGCGAGCGCCGCTTGCTGGGCCGAAAGAGAATCCACCGAAGCCTGGAGGGGTTGCACCTGAGCCCGGAGGCCCTGCATGGCAACAGCGGCCTCTTGTAGTTGCTGGCCGTGGGAGGCTGTAAGCTGAATCTGCTTATAGAGAGCAGCCTGGACAGGATTGGCGTCTGGGTTGTCTGGGTTCATAGTGACGGCGAGTTCGTACTGTTAAGGTTTGTAGAACGAACCCAATAGCGACAACACAAGACAAAGTAAAGCACCAACCTGGCAGGACTCGTAGAGGAGAGCCGGCCGGGCCTGGACAGAAGGGGGAGGCGCTTCAGGTGGAACTTGAGAATAGCTTCTTAAAAATGGGAAAACGTAAACTGCCCCCTTAATCCGAAAAGGAAAAAACGTAAACTGCTCCCTTAAAGTCCGAAAGGGAAAAAACGTAAACTGCTCCTTAAAAGTCCGAAAGGGAACAAAACACAAACTGCTCCTTTAAAGTCCGAAAGGGGAAAAAACACAAACTGCTCCTTTAAGGTAGAAAGTCCAACCGAGTAATAAGATCCACAGTGAGAGAGGAGAAATTAGAATATCAAAAACTTGATCTCAACTAGAAAATCACGATGGGAAAATCCAATGGGGAAAACACAAAGAGAGTTCTTCTCCGAACAAGCTCTCAAGGAGAACTGACACAAGGGAATAATCAAACAAGCAAAAACACGGAGAATACTACAATCTGTACTCCACCGGGAGACACAGAAATGTCACAAAACTCGAGACGAAGAATTTACTCACGGGACTGTTCAGGACGAACTCGCGACGAGTTCTGGAAAGCAAACAAACTTATACTAGAGTGGTTAACGAGTAGGTAGGCTGCAGGTGTTTCAGACGCGCCCTTCCCCCGCTCTCATTGCTGGTTGCCAGGTTGGTCAACAGACCGAGCCCTAACAAAACGAATGCATTGTCCTCTTCCTATCATGCAATGGATGATGCACTTCGTATGTGTTATAAATCGAGCTTTTGTTTTCCCACGAGATCGTACCCGATGGCAGACAGAAATGCATAACGAAAGCGAGGCTTATAGGGAACCAAACTAAATGCCGATGGCGTCATTATTCTATAGCCATTACATTGTGCAATCAACATTTATTTCATAATGGTAAGTTAAAGCAAAAAAAATTGCCTACTGCCGCTTTAAAATAAAGCATGTGTTCAGCCTAAAACCGTGTCTTCCTTTCATCGGAACCCTCTCATAACAACAGACTTGTCACATTACCTTAAGCTTCTTCACTCCTCTTTTAATGCAAGAACTAGGATTTTTTACTTAAGCTCAGTGGTGTAGTGGTCATTGAGGAGGTAGGCATACCGCGACCTAGATGGGTAGATCACTGAGAAGAAAGTGGGTATACGCTCATATATATTTCTCTGGCTTTTTTGGCTGATAGGTGATTATACTGTAAATTGACAGAAAAAGAGGTGGGTATACTCTGTATACCCTCCATTATACCACTGCTCAGGATTCCTGCTGCCCACTTTTCTAACTGCTAGCCCTCACTGTTGTGGTTAAATCTGATAAATTTACACACACAACACATCCACAGACACAGCAAAGTCGCTCAGGTTAGACTTATTTAATGCTAGTTCATTTTTAAAATGCTGCTACTACGGGTTTATGCTAAAGCCCTGTGAGCATACACATACCAGAATTACCTACACAGAACATACACAGCAACAAAAATAAATAAATAAATGCATGCACCCTTGTACTTTATATGTGAAAATTAAAAAAAAATGCATATGAAAAATTAAAAAAAGAAAGGCAGATTGTGTGAGACAGAGAGAAACAGCAGCAGCAAATGTTTTAATAGGAAAGAATAAGTATACAATGCTTTGTACAATATAACTGTTTTGTATTTTTATGGCGGCCCCTACCCAGAGCAGCTGAACGCAGTAGCAGTAGACACCATTATCTACATCAACAATGCATTTTTAGCATCTGACCTATTTTTTGCCTTGACATTTGCCATTTTATAATATTAGTTTTCTCTATCCTTAGGAATAATAGCCAAAAAGCACTGAAAAGCGAAGTGATAAAGAAAGCAGGTAAATAATTAGGGAGCCAACAACGGTGTGAGGAAGCTTCAGTGTGACCCCCCCCCACCTTTGTTCTTTTTAATTTCCTCTGGTGTAAATTAAATCTCCGTGCCATCTTACCAAAGGTCAACTCAAAACATTTAAATTAACAGTTAGGGTCCTGTAGCAACTAAGCAACCCTATTTTACCTGGCAGAAGTAAAGACGTGTTGGAAGTCACTGTTTATTACTACTGCTGTTGCGATTAAACACTAATGTAAAGTGAATCACATGTTCAATTGAGAGGTGAAATAATTTCAAACATGTTTGTTTTAAATTGCTTTAGTGCTTTAAGTCCTAGAGCAAGCTAAACCGTAAGAGGTGTTGAAGTTAACGGTGTGCTGTCTGTCATGGGTGTATCATCTGGGTCATCGGGGCCCGCCTATTCCCATCCCGATTGGTGTTTCGGTTCGCCTGAGTGACCCTGATTGCCCGGCTTCACTCACCTGTTTCCCTTTCTCCAACTGGCTGTGCTTTACCTGCACCCAATCTCCCTCCCCTTTCTCCGATTGGATGTTCTGTACCTGCGCACCTACGCCCAATCTCCCTGATTGGCTCCCCTACGTATATATTCCCCCCGGCTGCCCTGGTTGGATCGTCTCAGATACTCTTGAGACACTCACACATGGATTCTGGTCGCCGGATGCGCCACGTCCTGTTGCGAGCCTTCCCTGCAGTCTAAGTTCTTTGTTTAATTAAAGCGTTGTTCTAGCCCAGTCCATCTATGAGTCGTGCATCTGGGTCCTCCAATCCTGCTCCCGGCGTGACACTGTCAAGGGCGTTCGGGGAGCATAGCGGTCTATTCCATTGCCTACCAACACGGGGATCGCCAGTTCGAATCCCCATGTTACCTCCGGCTTGGTCGGGCGCCGTGTTTGCAGGAGGGAAGCCGGATGTGGGTATGTGTCCTGGTCGCTGCACTAGCGCCTCCTCTGGTCGGTCGGGGCGCCTGTTCGGGGAGAGCGGGAACTGGGGGGAATAGCGTAATCCTTACACGCGCTACATCCCCCTGGCGAAACTCCTCACTGTCAGGTGAAAAGAAGCGGCCGGAACTCCACATGTATCGGAGGAGGCCTGTGGTAGTCTGCAGCCCTCCCCGGATCGGCAGAGGGGGTGGAGCAGCGACTGGGACGGCTCGGAAGATTGTGGTAATTGGCCAGGCACAACTGGGGGGAGAAAGGGGAAATAAAAAAAAGTGCTGTCAATAAATACAAATTACAATAGATACATGGTGTACGACACTTTTGTAGAGCTGTAGCGGTGGTCCCATGTCAAATCTCTAAAAATAAGCTGATGATTAAAATGCACGATGGCGAAATCTATGTAAATACAAAAACAAGGCCTCAGGACGAACTGGTTTTGATGCTACATGTTTTAGTGATTATGCTTGGGTGGCTTTTCATTACTGCTGAATCCAAAACGTCATCAATTGAAGAATTCTCACTTTGAAATTCAGATTCATGTAATTAACGAATTCCTACCCGGGTTGTAAAACACGGATTTTTCCTTTACCACTGACATGCTTAAAGACCTTCAACACAAATTTTGATCAATGGCAATGCAATATGCCACTATTGTCATGTTGTCATGATGTATTGTCATTGGCATGTATTTATGAGGGGGGGGGGGGGAGTACCTGCAGTCGGTTTAGACTGGAGCGGTCACTTAGATTAGGGATTAAACGTACCTGTCAAACATTATATCCACATGAACTGATTCAACCTTCTGATTTTCTTACCTGGATTACTGAGCATGCATAAGAAAGAGAGATAGATAGATAGATAGATAGATAGATAGATAGATAGATAGATAGATAGATAGATAGATAGATAGATAGATAGATAGATAGATAGATAGATAGATAGATAGATAGATAGATAGATAGATAGATAGATAGATCATTTTATTAGTCACATTACCAAGGCCAGTGGAATTTGTTTTTGGTACACTATTGTAAGGACTATACTATTGTCATGTGTTTCCCAGTTCAGTCCATCCATCCATCCATCCATCCATTATCCAAGTTGCTTATCCGAATTCAGGTCGCAGGATGCTGGAGCCTATCCCAGCAGTCATTGGGTGGCAGGCGGGGAGACACCCTGGACAGGCCGCCAGTCCATCACAGGGCACACACACACACACACACACACACACACACACACACACACACACACACACACACACACACACACACACACACACACATTCACACCTAGGGACAATTTAGTACGGCCAATTCACTTGACCTACATGTCTTTGGACTGTGGGAGGAAACGGGAGCACCTGGAGGAAACCCACGCAGACACGAGGAGAACATGCAAACTCCACACAGAGGACGACCTGGAATGAACCCCAAGGACGGACTACCCTGGGGTTCAAACCCAGGACTTTCTTGCTATGAGGCGACCACACTAACCACTGTGCCACCCCGGTTCAGTCCAGTTATTCGTGTCTCCTAGGTTAGTTCAGTGATTGTCTCCCATAGCCTCAGTTACAGTACTGTACCCCAAAACAACCAGATATAAAAACAGCTTCTCTCTGCCGGCTGTCGTTCCAATGAACGCTTAACACTGTAAATAAATTCAGCCACATTGTATATACTGTACTGTACTGTACATGATATGTATACTGGTACGCTCTGCCATGTCCATCTACCTCAGGCATGTCTGTAAGTAACCTGCTAATGTCCATTTCAGCATCTCTGATATATTCTCCGCACTATTGCACTTTATCACCGTATTTCGCCTGTATAGTCAATTCTTGTGTACATATCTGAAGATTGTTGTGTTGTAGAGTTAATCTATATTAAGTACACAGAGAGCCACGAAACCAGAGCCAACTTCCATGTTTGTACAAACCTACATGGCCAATGAACATGATTCGGAGTTATTTTCAGCAATCGTTGTCTCCCATAGTTTCAGTCAGTCAGCCGCTGAAACCTGAAAGTCAACCTGAAAGCCGTTTTATTTTGCCATTGTATTGTTCAAACAAATTGTATTGTCTTCTGCATTTAACCCATCCTACTGTATAGGAGCAGTGGGCAGCTGCGGTACCCGGGGACCAACTCCAGTTCCTCTTTCCACTGCCTTGCTCAGGGACACAGGCAGGAGTATTAACCCTAACATGCTTGTCTTGTTGATGGTGGGAGGAAACCGGAGCACCCGGAGGAAACCCGTGCAGACAGAGGGAGAACATGCCAACTCCACACAAAGAACTTGGGACAGCCTGGGGTTCGAACCCAGGACCTTCTTGTTGTGAGGCAACAGTGCTAACCACTGGGCCACCATGCCCATTGTCTGTTGTCTTTCCTGTATTTTGAAGTCATCCCCTGTCTTGTGTCTCTTCCTGCCCCTGCTTTTGTCCTCAGTCAACACATGTATCGCACACCTTTTCCTGATTCCTTCATTTACTCCCTAGTGTCTGTTTGCTGTCTTTGTCAGTTTATCTTGTCTGTTACCTGTGTCTAATGATCCAGCCTGTTTTTTCCCCCAAGTGTCTTGTTTGTAGTGTTTGTTTGTTTTTTTTATCACAGCTGTGTTTTCCCTGACCTTGTCTTTGTCGTCTCCTTGCCAGATTCGGTTTTCCAGATCTGACTGACCTGTGTACCAAACCTTTGGCAAGTAAAAGACTGTGCATCAAACAGACTGTTACTTTTACCTCCCTTGTCTGTGAGTCATGTACGTGGGTCCTCATCTCTGTTTGCGCTGGGAAATGTAACATATTTCACTCAGGAGAAATCGCAAATGCCAAACCTTAAAATATCCAGATCATTTGCCTCAGCCTATTTTTCTATGGTACGCAGAAGTTTCTTCATGGATTTTAAGTAAGGTTAGTTGTTTAATAGTCTTTTTCTTTTTTAGAGTTTGTACTTTGGAAGTTTTTCTCAATTGCCCCCTGATGTGTCCTTGCCTCCCTGAGCTTATGATTTAGTGTTTGCAGTTTTTTTTTTTTCCTGGGAGGTTAGCTGTATGTAGTCTTTGCATATAAATGCCTCCTGTTTCCTGTTGAGGTGGTCCTCGATCACCTTTCTTATCAAATGTACATCATTGGGGAACACTTTTTTCCTTTTTTTAGCAGAGAAGCTGATATTGTTCAGACACTTATGTAGCAAAGTTCAGCTCCACTGTGAAAATATCCCAGTCAGTGCACAAAAGATTAACTTAATAACCTTGGAATCAATGCTGATGGAAACAAATGTTCTTTACCAGTGCTGTTGCGTCTAAGTTCAGCCTTTGAAACAAGTGATATCGTAATACATGGCGCAATACATAGGCTTGGGGTCCCAATTGGCCTTGCTGGCACAGTATTAATTTGGTTTAAGGCTTATCTTTCAAAACACAAGTCTTCTGTTTGAGTTCGTCATTATAGTTCTAAGGAAATGGATATTAATTGTGGGGTCCCACACGGGTCTATTCTTGGACCCTTGTTTAACCTTTATATTCTCTCTCATTTAAATTATAAGGACAAACAATGTAAGCTACCTTAATGCTGTTATGCTATGCAAAAATTGTCTCCTAGTGATGTAGTACTGAGGAATGTTCTATTGGGTGTACGTATTGATGATATATGTATGGGTGTCTCAAAAATGTCTCTACAATAATGGAATACATTTGTATAGTGTTTTAACTAGACACCCAAAGTGCTTCACAGTGCAGGGGGAAACAACCCTCAACCACCACCTATGTGTAGCACCCACCTGTGTGATGCACGGCAGCCATTTTGCGCCAGAAAGCTCCCCACATGTTAGTTTATGGTGGAGAAAGAAGAATCATTAAGCAAATTACACAGGGAGATGATTAGGTGGCCAGATGGAGAGCCAGGTTGGAAATTGTTCCAGGACACTGGGCGACCTCTATTCTTTGCAATAAGTGCCATGGGACCTTTAATGACCAGTGTGTCAGGACCTCGGTTTAATGTCTCATCCGAAGGACGGCATCTCCTACAGCATAGTGTCCCCTTCATTGCACTGGGGCACTGAGATTTTTATTAGGGCCAGAGGGAAGATTGCCACCTACTGGCCCACCAACACCACTTCTAGCAGCAACTCAGTTAACCCAGGAGGTCTCCCGTCCAAGTACTAGCCAAGCCCATACCTGCTTATTTTCCGTCATTCAGCAGAGCCAGGGCATATGTTGGTCTGGCTGCCAGCATAATAAGACTGGGGTGCTTGTTGCAGGTCATACAGTACAAAGGCAGAAAAGCTGCATTCCTCAAGTCCTTTTCTTTGAAGAACAGTGGTCAGGTCAGAAACCTTGGGATGAACATACTAGATGCCAATCAGACATTCCAGGGTCACATTAAGGAAGCTGAGTGAGGTCAGAATGACAATCAGGAAGAGGTCAGGACAGTGAGCAGGCAGAACCTAGTAGCCAAGAGGTGAGTTACAAAGGAGACTGCACTTAAAGATGTATGCCATCATACCAGATATTTAGGCAAATAATTCTTTCAGAAACTGATGGGATGCGCAACAATCTTACTCTACTCTTCTCAACTAATATGCTATGGCTTAATATAAGTGCTGGCTACTGATAGCAAAGAACGTTCTGGTACAGAATTGTGTGGGTCTATGTTTGACTGGAAATGATGGTCTACTGTGGTTGTGTCTGTGTGGGTTTAACTTGCTGGCAGTTTTGCTCTAGAATATTTTGTTGGTGACTCCTGACTACAAAAGCTGTTGTGTGGTACGTGCTGCATGAGTTGATTTAATGGATTTGATTTATCATTATCTACATTCTGCAGACATTACGTTAAATAGGCAATCCTGTAAGGATTGTAAGAGAAAAAGTTGCCAGATTGAACAAATTAACAAATTTTCTTGTAACCTGTACAATGATGAAATGAAGTGGCTTTCTTTCTGTGTTAACGAGTTGATAACCACCGTTGTGACACTGCTGATGTGTGAGTGTGGTTGTTAGGCTTAGTGAAGCCAGCTAACGAAAAGATATCCTGGGTATGTTGAACTTGCTTCGTAGTATAGGCCTCTGGTCTGAGGCTTTGTTCTTAACCTCAGAAAACAGAAGGATGGAGGAGCTGGAGATCTAGATACTTTCATTAACTGTGAGGTCAAAGGAAGGCATTTATCTTCGTTCTAGCATTCAACCCCCTCCCCCTTTAGATGTGTTTAGAGGCATGTATGGGGTAATTATTGCGTTGTGTTATGAAAAAAATCATAGCATCATAGGGTTTGCATCATAAGGTTCACCTGATCTTACAAACTGCCCTCATATTCCAAGACCTTTATAAAACCATGCACATTCAGTCATTCACTATACACACTGAATCCATCTCTCTTGCATGAGGCTGAAGCATATCCCAGCAGGCACTGGGCCTAAGGCAGTAATAAACCCAGAACAGTGCACCAGTCCATTGCAAGACAGTTACTTACAGTTACATTCTCACACAGTAAGCAATTTAGGGCAATTTAGTGTTTCCAGTTCACCCAGTCTGCATTGTAGGAGGAAACTCACTTGAAGACAAGGATTACCCCCAAACTACATTTAGATCTGCTGGGGACTGAAACAAGGCGGCACGCTGGCGCAGGGGTTAGCGCGGTCACCTCACAGCAAGAAGGACCTGGGTTCAAGCCCTGGGGTAGTCCAACCTCGGTGAAAAAAGACTTTCTTGCTATGAGGCAACAGTTTTAATCGCAATCATCAAACCGAATGAACCTCACAAAATGGCCACCTGAACCTTAACAGTTCTACTGTACCATAATACATAGCTGTCACATTACTGTGAAAATCAATCGAAAATCATCTCATCTGAATCTCATTTGATTATAATCTTGCCTAGTCCTGTTTTAATTTTGGTTTTTCTGACGAAAGAGCCTGATTCAAAAACATGTGTGTCATTGGTAGCTGACGGGTGCAATACTACTGCAAACCACCTAGGTGCCAATGTCAAACAGTCACAAGTGCCTATTAGGCACTTGTGACTGTTAAAGCTTTTTAGCTTGCAACTGGTACCCCTCCTTCTAATTCACTGAAATTAAAAAAAAAATTTAGCATTTCAGTTTTTTTTGGTTTTGATTGTGAAAAATAACAAACACTTTTCAAACATGACTTTCCCCTTTTTTTCCATAGCAACAAAAATGTAAGCCTCACCCTGAGCCTTGCTGTTACAGACCCTTTCACTGTTTGTAAACAGTGATGACGTAGTAGGTGTGGATGCGCGTGCATTTAGGCACTCATCTGTTTATTTGAAAACGTAGTTCCGTCAGCGCTAACGTTAGACCAGCAGCCTTTGTCCTTTTTGTATTGCATGCCCTTGGACTGAAAAAAACTCAACTTTTGTATGACATGGGCTTCAGACATACAACTGAACTAATGAATAATGTTCTCCGACGAAAGTGACGAAAGGTCACATTTTGCTATTTCCATATTCTCTTAATGTATATACATACACAAGAATGCCATTATAGGTGAGCGGTCTGTCTCCTTTCCTTTCAGTCACTATAGATCAGAAACGGCATTACAGATATGCATGTAGTTATTAAGAGATATTTCTGTGTAGTCCTCGTAAGACAAAATAACTATAGTCTTAAAATTGCCATGTATCTTAGAGATTTAGTTTCACCTCAACGGACATACACTGAACTCTGCACACACAACAGAACCGGGCGTCTGGGTGGCGTGGTGGTCTATTCCGCTGCCTACCAAAACGGCGATTGCCGGTTCAATCCCCGTGTTACATCCGGCTTGGTCGGGCATCTGCAGGTGGGGAGCACTAGCGCCTCCTCTGGTCGGTCGGGGCACCCTTTTCGAGGGGGCAGGGGGAACTGGGGGGAATAGCGTGATCCTCCCACGCGCTACGTCCCCTTGAGGACACCCCTCATTGTCAGGTGAAAAGAAGTGGCTGGCGACTCCACATGTATCGGGGGAGGCATGTGGTAGTCTGCAGCCCTCTCCCGGATCGGCGGCGGCAGGGGGGCAGCGACTGGGACGACTCGAAAGAGTGGGGTAATTGGCCAGATGCAATTGGGGAGAAAAAAAAGGGGGGGAGGGCACAACAAAACCAAATTTCAAGGCTCACTCCCGGAAGAAACGAGCCTCTTTCCAGGCTATGTGGAGAGGATTATGAAACAGATGCAACGTATTGGTCTGCAGCCCATTTTGTGTCTAACCCCATATAGCTTAATAACATGTAAAATGTATTGGTTCATATTAATGCTGGAAATTCAAAATGGCAAACTTAGTTTTGTCAGAGTGCAAGTCGTGGGTGTAACTTTGAGAATGAGGAGACTTAAGCTCCACGTCATGAACATCTATTTTGTATGGATTCATTTTCACGAACGTGTCTGCAGAAATGTAAAGAAACTCTCAGGTGTATGTCCTCGTATCAACAGCCCAGACACTAAATAGACTTCAGGTTGTCAAATATTGACTTTTTACTCCAATAAATCACTGTGCAAACAACGCCAGTGGTGGAGCCAGGGTTTTTCAGCAAAGTGCTGGAGCCCCATACTGAAGCAAAGGATTTCGCCTTGAAATGCTGCTGCCTGAGGAGGCGGAGTTGTCAGAAAAGTGGAAATTGTCTCCATCTCAGCGGAATCCCTAGTAGGACCTGCTTCACCTCAGGCAAACAGAGGGACAAAGAGAATAGTTCCCATTTCTTCTTTTCTCCTTCCGACTCACTTTTACTCAATTCTACTCGCTCTTATTCATTACGCTCTCTTCTTCTTCTCTCCTCTCATCCTTTCCTTTCTGCAACTCCCATACCTCCTTTGGTGCCGGCCTTCTCTCTGCGCCGCCTCTCTAAAGTCACCATCCTTGCCTTTCTCTGTTCGACTTGCTCATTCATTCTCCCTTCCTCTCCTCTCGTTGCCATCCCCCCCCGCCTCTTTGAATCTCCGTCTCCCTCTCCCATAAGAGTTAAGCTATCGGAAGCCATCTGAAGTCATTGCAGTCCCTGCACTAGCTACTGACACTGTAAGAAGTACTCACCCAGAAAAACAAGCATGCCATGTCATATGGCGAGATGAGTCATAATGCAACAGATTACATGTTGGTGTCCTCTGCCTCGAGGGGTTGATACAAAGGATGACATTTCTGATTGGCTCTCCCCGCATAATTTGTTTGGATCCCCCTACTGAGGTTAAAGTGGTCAAACTCCACATTCATTCACTGTCACCCTTATTCGTATTACTTTAAAGCATTGGTCGATCACAGGCAATAACGCAGCTACGGGTTCAGCACCATGGACAGCTCCAGCGCCATGACGCAACCTCTTCTGAAAATGCTGCAGACACATTTAGAAATAAAAATCCAAAATAAATGGAAACAAAGTTACACATGGAAACTGCTTTTTGGGAAAGTCTGTTATAAAGTAAGTGAAATACTTGGTGGACCTTTTTATTTGTCTAATGTAAAACCATAAGATAGATAATGAAGAGGGACCAAAACATGGATTTCAAATACTACATACTACTGAGCAGTCTTTTATATGCTCTTACTCTGCTGCACACTCAACTCACATCCCACCAACTGTACTGAAAATGCTTCTACTCACTACAAGTAGCTTGAAAACATTGTTCCATGTTGTTCTCTGGCAACTGCTGAACAAACAAATGACAGTATTATTTTATGAAAACGCCATTTAGAATTTCCCAAGTAGACAAAAGCTTGGTATCTTAAACTGGCTATTCGGGTAGTAACAACGTTGTGGGGTAGAGCACAAACATGTTCTTGCCACTGCAAACTTAAAAATAAAAATTTTCAGCAAAAAAAAAAAAAAAAGAAATAAAAATAAGATATCTCCATTTCAGAGAATGTGCAAATATGATCATATCTGTATTTTCTGCAAAAACATTTTCGGACATTGAATTCCTGCAGGTTTGAATCTCAAATGCTTACGTGTCCAAGGGATTTTGTCTACGGTCACACACACAAAAGAGTATGAATGTAACCCCCCCCCCACACACCACCCATCACAGAAAAGTCTGATCCCAACAAACTACTCACTCCTCCTTTCTTGTCCGTGCTAGTAGGACACACACACACACACACACACACACACACACACACACACACACACACACACACACACACACACACACACACACACACACACACACACACACAGTATTAAGAGTGTACTAAATGAGTGTTACTCTGACCACATCTTTGCCTGGTTACATTAGTAAATGGTAATGATGCAAACAATGTTTCAGGCAGGCTGTCATTAATAATAGATGCTCTTCCTTAATGACAACCACAAGTCCCTCCTTGCCATCACGAGGAACTCTGTAAAACACTCACGTGTAAACAGATGAGGGTGTCGTTTTAAAACCCGTGGAAGGATAATGAGTACGTTTCAGCGTAGGCTACGATTCTTAGCACAAACTTCTTGATATTAGGTTTGACCAACCAATTAATCATTTGTTTCAAGATTTCATATTTCAATCTTTCTAAAATCTATATTTGTCTTTCGCCTTCATCAACCCTTCATGGCTGAAGAGGATTTTATGGGTGAAATCAGCACCGGAACCTTTTTTCCCACTGGCTTTGACTGTGGTCGCTGCATGCAAATAAATGCTAAATTAACGGCAACTAACACAAATGTAAACCCCAAAATAAATGAGTAAATTATGAAAAATATAAACAAAAAGTGAAAACGCAGTAAAATAAAAAAGGAAAAATAAAAAATAAAAGGGAGGAAAAAAAAAACGTGATCAAAAAGTTGAGCAACTACAAATCACGCAACACAAGATGAAGACTTAAACCTAGAGTTCGGAAGTTTTGTCTCCCCCTTCTGGCAGTGACAGCAATTACTTCTCTTCTTTCAGCACTCCCCAATGAAGAAAAGCTGCACCTGTGGTTGTCTGTGTTGGTCCCGACCGTTGGTCGCTTTCTTTTTTTAGATTGTAATCCTTCCTCTGGACGCCGAGTTTCATTTTTTCTCTGGAGCATCAGCAACTTTTCTTGGACGCTTCTTAGTTTTTTTCCGCCATAGCTTCCAGGCCCGGAAGCTTTCTGGCAGAAGGCGCTGAAGGCCAGCCAATCAGAGGAATGTGATCGCTTTGGTCGTCGCTGGTTGACGTAAAACGCATCACTACGCATCACCTCCAGCACACCAGCGCAGGAATGCAGCGCGGGAATGTCACCAAAAAAAAAAACAGCTTTAATACTCTGATACAGAGATTTACCTGTTGGTGATGGGCTTAATCCACTGTGTGAACTCTTTTGGCAAGGTTTGGGTGTCAGGGACATTCATTTATATGTAAAGGCCCTGCATTCTAGCTTTAAAGTAGAATGTAAAAAAAAAAAAGTTTCCATATGATCTAAACTGTGGGGCACCAGTTGCCATTGAACCCTAAGGCTTATGTGGTGGAGATAATACTATTACTGCACAGTAAAATTAACTTTTGGATTTGAATTTGGCTATAAAAGTTTCAAGTTTGTTTTGTCATAAATGAAAGTAACACTTATTCTCAAAAGGAAATTCTTGTTTGAAAAGTTAGCTAGCCTAAAATGTATCCACACCAATCAGCCAGAACATTAAAATCACCTGCCTATTACTACATAGGTCCCCTTTGTATTGCCAAAGCAGCTCCGACCCATCAAGGCATGGACTCCAAAAGACCTTTGAAGATGTCCTCTGGTATCTGGCACCAAAACATTAGCAGCAGATCCTTTAAATCCTGTTAGTTGCGAGGTGAGGCCTCCATGGATTGGACTTGGTTTTCCAGCATATCCCACAGATGCTCGGTCAGATTTAGATGTGAGGAATTTGGAGGCCAAGGCAACACCTTGAGCTCTTTGTTATGTTCCTCAAACCATTCCTGAACAATGTGTGCAGTGTGGCAGGATGCATTATCCTGCTGAAAGAGGCCACTGCCATCTGGGAATACCGTTGCCATGAAGGAGTGTAGCTGGCCTGCAACAATGTTGAAGTAGGTGGTATGTGTCAAAGTAACATCCACACGAATGCCAGGACCCAAGGTTTCCCAGCAGAACATTACCCAGAGCATCACATTGCCTCTGCCAACTTCCTAATCCTGCTGCCATCTCTTCCTAATCCTGGTGCCATCTCATCCCCAGGTAAACAACACACCCGGTCATCCACATGATGTAAAAGAAAATGTGACTCATCAGACCAGGCCTCCTTCTTCCATTGTTCCATGGTCCAGCTCTGATGCGCAGGTGCCCATTGTAGGCACATTCAGCGGTGGACAGGGGTCATCAAATGTGTGGGGTTTTTTTCCGCTTCCGGTGTGGGAAGATGGTGGCGCGAATTCACGTTTGCAGCAGCCTCACCCAGTACCGGTGTGGGAAGATGGTGGCGCGAATTCACGTTTGCGGTGGGTGGCCTGACCCAGTACTGACCATGCAGTGTCTTTGTCCACATCTGCGTTTTAAGTTTTGTCTTTGTTCGATGGCTGGGAGAGCTTGGTCTGCCTTGTCTTGTGGGCCCAGGGACCACGGCCCTGCCTGGAGCTGCAACTGAAGAAGTAAAACCAAGGGCGGTCTGACAGGACACGGAAGCGGGGCAGGCTAAGCTAACTGCTAGCCCATGCAGACCGGCAGTTCCGACAGTCATCCTGGCTGGCGTTTGTTCCTTTGGACAGTGAATTTTTTATTTTATTTTTTTTAGTTTGGATATATGTGTTAATTTAGATATATGTGTTAGTACGTGTGTTCTTGAAGTTCTAGTTTTTGGGTGTGTTTTTGTCTTTGTGTTCATGTACGCAAGTCCATGAAATGAAATGACAAATAAAGTGTTCTTGATTGCTGACACCTGTCTATCATAGCCAGCATTAACTTTTTCAGCAGTTTGAGCTACAGTAGCTCTTCTGTGGGATCGGAACAGACGGGCTAGCCTTCATTCTCCATGTACATCAGTGAGCCCTGGGCGCCCATGATCCTGTCGCTGGTTCACCGGTTGTCCTTTCTTGGACCATTTTTGGCAGGTACCGACCACTGCATACCGGGAACACCCCACAAGACCTGCCATTTTGGAAATGACCCAGTTGTCTAACCATCACAATTGGGCCCTTGTCAAAGTCGCTCAGATCCTTACACTTGCCATGTTTCCTGCTTCCAACACATCTACTTCAAGAATTGAATGTCCACTTGTTGCCTAATATATCCCACCCCTTGATAGGTGCCACTGTAATGAGATAATCAGTGTTATTCACCTACCTGTCAGTGGTTTTAATATTTTGGCTCATTTGTGTATAGCCAAGCAGCTAGAAAGGTGCAATATTTAGTCAATTCCAATTAAAAATAAAGCTAAAGTGAGGGTATTGTTTTGGCTTTTTATTTGGCATAAAATTACAGGAAATATAATTTCAAAGTGGCATGCAAGTGGGGTCAGGGTATCTGACAACTTTTTAAGCCGCCGACATTAAAATATTGGTCTACATAGTTCATTTGTTAATGTGCCTATTTGTGTGTTTTTGTGTGTTTGCATGTGTAAACATAGCTGTGTACGTATGTAAGTGTGGGTTTTTAGCTCCCTTTTCCTTTTTCTGCCTTGAAAGGATATCAAAATGTTTTTTTTCTAATATTGTGTGTCCAATATCTCTCTCCTTTCTTCTATTTCTCTCGGTCGGTAGGTGGGTTAGTCTCCATCATGTACTTCATCATGTATCTTGGTGCTTCTGTGTTGGTGCATGTTGTTAGTTCTACAACATGCAATCATGAAGGCTTCTCTTATGGTGTGTCTATTCCTCTCCTCTGATTCTGTCCCAACTATATTCTTCTGTGTATCTCTCTCTAGCTCTATATTTTATTGTTTTGTTTTTGTCATTGCAACCTTACAGAGATTAAGCTGTCAGCAAGCTGATTTTGTTGTGAACTACCATCCCTGAATGAGTCACATCAATCATTTTCTCCCTAATGACAAGTCATTTCTCTCTGTCTGTTTTGTAGGCGAAGGACACATTTTCATGCATTCAGAGGCACATTTCAAATCCTCCTTGGCAGTGGAGGTGTTGTTTGTATATTGCTTTGGAGGGGGGTAGATTCAAAAATGGCCCAGCTAGTTTGCCTCTTACGTCTCTTGATATGTGTGTGTGTGTGTGTGCTTGCTTGAGCAGGTAAAGAATGAAACCCATGGACACCAGGACGCTCTGAGAGATGTGAGAATGAGTCACTGAGAATTTGTCCAAATGACTGAATCAAAACCAGCCATCATTTTGAATGGTTACTGCCCTATAAGGAAAAAGTGGCTGAATCCTGGCCCTGTTGGATGTCGAAGGTTTTTAGCAATAGATCTTTCACTCTGTAGTCGGATGCTTCTCGGTGTTTCTTTCCAAAGGAGCGCCTTAAGCATGTTGCATTTGTAACCCCCATAAATTTAGCTGCCCTACTAATTAAGTTATTGTACACTCTAGCATATTACCCCAGCCTCCCAGTAGAGGGCACTAACAGTGTGTAGTAAGGGACAGACTACGGGCGCTCACGTCGTCTATAAGTACAGGACACATACACTGTGCGGACGGACCTCGCTTTTTCAGTCTTTTCATAGTCCAGTCGTACCAACGCATACCCAAGACCTGCGTTTCCCACAATCCTGGGATAAGGACGGCCAACATGGCGTCAGTTTCCTAGCAACCATGTATATCAAATAGCAACAGAACCGTCAGCCATATTGGTGTTCCATTGAAGTGGGAGTTCACGAAAAGCGTGATTCTCTGTACTCGTAGTGAATTATCTTGCTGTAGAAGCGCTCTTAGCAAAATATGTTTAATAAGAGAAATTGTTCTTTGCTTGATGGTTAATTGCATTAACAAAAGCAGAAAAGCATCTTTAGACAAGGAAAAAATAAGATTTTTCCACATACCTCAAGTGATAAAAAGACCAGGGAGAGTTCATGGAAGAACTAACTTCAACCCGAAGACCAAGATGGCTTTCAGCTGTAAGTCGAGACGACGTTACAGGTAACGACCGCGTTACAGCTAACGATCACTAACGACCACGTGTGCAGCAAACAATTCGTGACTGGAGAACCAGCAAAAAAATTGGGATCGAAATTAACGTCGATTGGGTCCCCACTGTTTGCCTAGGCCACTCAAAGCATGTAGATGTAAAAGAAAACTGCAGGGCGTGTAGAGCCTGCGGAGCGAGCTGCACACCGCCAGAAACGTCGCAAAGAGCGGCAAGAAAAAGAGGATGCAGAGACATTGAAAAATGTGGACAAGAAAGGTAAAACTCTTCTGCTTTTGAACCGGTGCTGGAAGAATCAATTCTCTCTGAACGTACTAACCCAGATGATGAGCGCGTTTAATTTTGATTGACAGTCTCCATATGTTGCAAATCTCTGTGTGTACAATCTCCCAAGAACTCCAGGTAAAATGCAGTATCTCCAGACATGTGTAAGCCATGGCAGAACAACATCCCAGTGTGCAGGGTCAGGAAGAATCCTGTTTAGAACCAGCCCTGCCTCTTTTGTATCACTGACACCACATACAATGAAGTCACAGTATGATCTATCTGTAACAAATAGCTGCTGCTGCATCTGGTAGTAAGTAGTACTGGTGGTTCTTTTTAAGAAGATACTCTGAACCCCGAACAATCAAGCAAGAGTTGCGTTTTGATACAAAGCTATTACAGTCATCCTTCAAGCAATATGGGCCTTTAACCTCACCACATCCCAGACCACAAGTCACAAGTGCACATAAAATCTGCAGTTGCATGTAGCCATGGGTAGCCTTCATCAATTAATATTCCACATTGCTCAGTTTTAAAATTTACATGATGCTGTTTCATAAAATCCTCACATGCTTTTACTGCAGACTTTTAATGTTTGCAACCATTATCAGTGGCTGCTGTCACAAACCTGAAAATGCTTGGGTAGCAAATCATTTTTATCAGTAACTGAGAGGGTTGTACTGGGTTGGTATGGCTGGCCTGCTTACTAATAGAGGCACCAATCCTCCCAGCCATATGCTTGTAAAATAAAGATCTGCTTGCTTGCTCCCTTGTTTCCTCTTCAATTAACTTGATATCAGATGCTGTCAAGTTGATACTAACAGTTGTGCATGCTTGCAATAGACTATGATAATCCATGTCAGGAAACTGTTTGTCAAATTAGTCAGGAATTGTTTGTAAATGCCTAGTTTTTGGAATAAAGGACTCAGAGAATGGGTGTACAACACTCAATATAACAGGTTTATTTTTGCACATACTAAGTTTCTCAAATAAATCATGTATCTCAGTAGCATTTGGAACAGTGAGAGTCTGTTTACGCTTTTCTGATTCAGCAACACTATTCTGCCACCCCTATACGCCCTGCATAAACTGGCAGATAGACAACTTCTCCTCCAATCACCACGCTGAAGAGGGTGGTTAGTTCCACTCCATTTAATGGTTGACTGGAAGTAGGGTAAAACTACAAGAGACACAATGCAACAAACATACAAAGTTCCATACATCAATAAAAATGACTATGAGATGATATAAGAGTTTCAAGTGTGTTACTGCTATGCAATTTCTAACACACGCCTTATTATTGACCAACCAAGGTGAGTGTTTTGGCTAAACTGATGACAATGAATTATCATATCCAATTAATTCACTAGCGTTAGCATTAGCTAAAAACGGCACATGTAATATGAACTCATACAATAAAATACGAAATATTTACATCAAGCCAAACTAATATGACTAACAAATGTGACTTAGACTTATGTTAAGAATACTAACATACCGACACTGCATCCAAAAGCGTGAAATGTATGTAGAGAATAGCGATATCGTGAACAAAAACGTCTCAAGTCTTTATCAGGTTTTCTGTTGACTACTGCACTTCCTGGATTGTCATGTGGTGCTGGTGACATCTTCCGTGAACAGAAGACTCTTAAAGAGACGGTACACATTAATTAATACTGACGGCACAAACACCTTGATGTTCCTGTAAGCCTGGTGTAAATTTAACTGTTTGAGTATCTTACAATTTGCTGGCTGATCGAAAATTTATTTCTCTAACTTCTGCATATGACACATCCTTAATGTTGGGAGGCAAAATCCATGAACATTTAGTTTGTGTACAGGCCAACTTTCCCTTTATCCAGTTATATGTTTCAACATAAAATAGGATACTTGCCAACATGTGAGCAACATTCACCAAGACCAGCCATACATCGACAATGTGCACTAAGGATCATTTAATTTTTGCGAATGATGGACCTTTCCCAAAACAACAAAGTGACCCCCGACTATCTCCCCCATCACACTGCTGACAAAGCCAGACACCATTTGGTTATAAGCTTGAAGGCTACGGAAGGCCTTGAACTGATTCCGAGTATAAAAACTGGTTTCTAGAACCAAAAAAGTGTGAAGATCCATCGATTCTATTGGTGGTAGTCTATCTTGATCAAAGTTCCTCTCACTTATTAGTAAGGATCGATTCCAACAATTGAGATTTTGTTCTTGTATCGCTGGAGAATAAGATCTTGTAGTAGTGGGGCGGATAAGTGACTGAGGTGTGCACATCTGGATAAAAGCATGAAAATGGGTACATGGGGGTTTTAAAGTATGCTGGTTTCAAAAATAGTGGGGCCCACGATGTCACTCCAGCGGTTCCCTCCCAAAATCAAAAATTCAAAATGGCTGCCATAAAACATGCTTTAGCCAATAAATCAGCCATAAATACTGGGATTGCTACGATTAAAAAGACTATACTTACGTTTGTTTGGGTTAACAAATGCAATAAATCATGTTGAATCAGTTAAGGTACATCTTCATGCCAAAAATCCAAAAATCAAAATGGCCACCATGAAATACCTTTTCGACTATCAATAAGCACTATAAACAGAAATTACCATGATAAAATGCCTATACTTAGATTTTGTGTGCTTTCTCTAGTGCTTTCTCAAACATACTTTTTTTTTCAGCCTCTAAACATGTTTGCATATTCAGTCCTTGTACCTAGCAGGTAGGTTGATTTGCCTTCCAGAACGTGTGGTGTGACATTGTGACCTTGGATAAAGTCTGTCTGGTATGACCTGCTTTGGACTGTGAGTAACAGACATGTCTGCTGACTGCTCAGCCTCAAGTTCAGCGCGATGTTGCTCCATCAACCATTCTACTTGTGCCGCATGTTGAAAATTAAGCTCCTGCTTCATCTGCACAATTTGCTGACCATATATCTCATCTAACTCTGCCCTAAGAACCTCAAGCTTCTGGATAGCTTTCCTCTCTATCCTTTGGAGTGTGTCCATCTCAGACATGCTACCCTGGTGACAACATTTCTGCAGGTCTTCTACTCTGTCCATGAATTGCAAGATCTCATTAGGTGACATTCACTCCTTCTGTCTGGAGGTCATAAGTTCACACTTGCAGCTTTCCAACTCAATTTGCCGTTTCTCCACGTCCAATCTACAGCTAACCAACTCATCCTTACAGCTCTCTAAATCACCCTTGGTGCTTTCCATCTCATCCAGGCATCTTTCAAGATCAAGCTCCTTAAGACGTCATTCACTGTTGGAGGTAATTCAGACTCCAGCTCATCTTCCAACTGGGTAAGAGAGCAGTCACGTTCTCTTACCCAGTCGCAGTCACATTCTCTTACCCAATCGCAGTATTTATGGCTGATTTATTGGCAAAAACGTGTTTTATGGCGGCCATCTTGAGTTTTTAATTTTCGGCGGGAACCGTTGCGGTGACGTCGTGGTTCCCGCTATTTTTGAAATCAGCATACTCTAAAACCCCATGTACCTATTTTCATGCTTTTATCCAGATGTGCACGCTTTGCGTAAAAAATTATATCAATGAGATCACGGTCAAATTGGCTGGAATTTGGGGGGGAAATTCATCGTACGTTTTTAGTTTGGAAAAAAGATGTGGGGAAACTAAAAAGATTTCTTCATTATATGTCAATAACACTGTTACTACTGATGAGGAAACAATCTCTACTTTTATTACTAATTTTTATCAATTATATACTTCTCCTTTTGACCCTCAATCCTGCAGCTCCTTCTTTGATAAAGCTTTCCTAAAATAACTCAAGAAAACACTGAACTTTGTGAAAGTTCTTTAACTGATGATGAACTTGATGCTGTTATCAACAATGTCCCCTCCAACAAAAGCCCTGGACCCGATGGGTTACCATTTGAATTTTACAAAACTTTCTGGGAGGACATTAAAGATATGATTTTGGCTGTCTTTAAGGAATGTATTGAGAACGGACTACTACGAACTTACTATTAATCAGAGTAAGTGCAAAATTTTA